>NC_092756.1:96619705-96919705 GCF_047496795.1 Chiloscyllium punctatum | reverse complement strand
TAACCATCCCTAATTGCTCTACATTGCCAGTGTCTGGTTTGTGCACACGGCACTATTGTGACTGTTTGAGAGATGCAAACCCACATTTGTATGGCTGAGAGCACTCCAGTAAACATTGTGTGAAGATGTCCTATCCCAACCATTATTCTTCACTACAGTCTAGATAACAGCACAGTGGTAGTGCTGCAGGGCTACATGTTGACTTATTTAAGGTCCATTGCGTCTGTGTATGTATAGAAGCACTGTAAATACACATGCAGTCCCATTGCATCACACAAACCTGCAGTGTGTTCTGGGGCTGTGACAGAATCTGAGATCCCAGTGATGTTGTAAGCTTAAATGTGAACCTTTATTAAGCTACGTGGAGGCTGTCTCTGAGATAGCCCTTCTACGTTCCTTTGGTGATCTGAAAGGGCAGTGCAAACTGATCAAGCAGTCAAAGGAGAATTGAGTTTCTACTTGAATACGAGCAATTTACAGGATTATAACAAGAGAGCAGCAGGTAGTTTTGCCAAAGAGCCAGCACAGCTGAAGTGGGCTGAATGCCCTCATTACACACTGTATGATTTTATTTGTGGCTCCTATTCCCCCAGATTCCAGGAAGCAGAAACAGATTAGAAGGAGGAAGACATGCACACCAGCAGGTTCAAATGCCATCACTAGGAACTCACCGGAGATTGCAGTGGCTGGCCTTCACAGTACAACCAGCAATGGGAACCCGGTAAGATATTGGAACTGCCTATTGGCTGTTAATTTGCCCTCACATCCTAGAAACGTAAGAGTTGCTGGACATTTTAAAAAATGCACAGTCCTGCATTCTCCCTTTCTAATAATCTCCTAGTCACATTATACCATGATAACACAATCACTGATTAATCTCAGTGATCATTCTCTGTCAATGACTTTACAACAGACATGAGGTGAGGACAACCTTCAGTGCAAGAGTTTTTTTGTGAATGCAAACTCCAAACTTGCTTTTCCTTCCACTGCCCGTACGTTATGTGTCAAATTATTCATGTACTGATCGTCCTATCAGCCTCTGTCAAACAGAAACCGAAACAGGTGTTACTTCTGGAAAAAATCTGTACAATTTTGAAACAAACACAGAAAATGCTGGAGAACCTCAACAGCTCTGGCATCATCTGTGCAGAGGGAAGCAGTTAACATTTCCAGTCAGATATGATTCTCATTCAGATTACCAGCATCTGTAGGATTTCACTTTTGTATTTAACACTGTCTGCTTCCACCATCATTGAGACTGTGCTAGAGATTGACTTTCTGCACTCTTTACTGTTCTTTTTCCTTTGAAGGAGAAGGAAGTGGTATCTGTTTTACTGTCCCACCTCACCAGTGCACTGCAACATATCGGATCCACATATGGAGCCACTTTCCGAACACGGCTGAATCCAGAACCTGAGCCTGTTGCAGATCTGGGAGCTTCTTATTTGTAAGAATCACCTTTCTTCTCCCTTTATTGCTGAGTTAGATGCTACTGTCTCTCTTCCCTAACACATACACTTGTTAAGTTATAGAAGAAACAAAGAACTTGCATTTCTTTAGTGCCTTTCGCAACGTAAGAGCGAGAGTAGCCCATTCAGCTTTTTGAGTCTAATCCACCACATTCCAAATTCCTTTACAATCATCATAGTTTGTCTTGAGTCAGTTGCTGTTGTCTTTTTAGGCACAAAGTTACCAGTTTGCACACAGCAAGCACTCACAAACAAGAATGAGATGATTATGAGAATGGGCGGCACGGTGGCACAGTGGTTAGCACTGCTGCCTCACAGCGCCAGAGACCCGGGTTCAATTCCCGACTCAGGCGATTCTCTGTGTGGAGTTTGCACGTTCTCCCCGTGTCTGCGTGGGTTTCCTCCGGGTGCTCCGGTTTCCTCCCACAGTCCAAAGAATGTGCAGGTTCATGCTAAATTGCCCTTAGTGTTAGGTGCAGGGGTAAATGTAGGGAAATGGGTCTGGGTGGGTTGTGCTTCAGCGGGTCAGTGTGGGCTTGTTGGGCCGAAGGGCCTGTTCCCACACTGTAAGTAATCTAATCTAATCGAATCAGGCAATCTCCATTTTCTTTTCATATTATTGGTTATAGAGTCATAGTCATACAGCACAGAAACAGACCCTTCGGTCCAACCAGTCCATGCCGATTACAATCCCAAACTAAACTAGTCCCACCTGCCTGTACTTGGCCCTTATCCCTCCAAACATTTCTTATTCATGTACATATCCAAATGTCTTTAACACGTTGTAACTGTTCCCACGTCCATCACCCCCTCTGGAAATTCATTCCACGCACGAACCACTCTGTGTTTTAAAAAAAGAGTTGCCCCCTCCATTAGCTTCTTTTAAATTGTCTCTCCTCTCATCTTAAAAATATGCCCCCTAGTCTAGAAATTCCCCACCCTAGGGAAAAAATACTTACCATTCAACCTATCTGTATCTCTCATGATTTTATAAACCTTTATAAGGTCACCTGTCAACCTCCTACGCTTCAGTGAAAACGTCCAAGCCTATCCGGCCTCTCCTTATAACTCAAACCCTCCATTCCTGGCAACATCCTGGTAAACCTTCTGAATCGTATCCAGTAATAATATCCTTCCTATAACAGGGTGACCAGACCTGGATACGGTACCCCTGAAGAGGCCTCAGCACAGGGAAAGATCAGTACTGGCAGCCATGCCTTCAGCTGTCTGGTGATCATGGGACCTTTTATTCCACCTGGGAGATCTGTTCAGTGTCACATTCAAAGAGAACAGGTCTCACAAGCGCAGTAAACCCTCCTTTCTAGACTGGGGGCTTATACATTGATTTTGTCCTTGAACCCTCAGACCCTCTGACTCAAAAGTGAGAGTGCTACCCAGTGAAGCCACAACTGCAATGCCTCATATTATACAAAGTTAAAAATCACACACCACCAGGGTTATAGTCCAACAGGTTTAATTGGAAGCACTAGCTTTCAGGTGATGACGGAGCGACGCTCTGAAAGCTAATGCTTCCAATTAAACCTGTTGGACTATAACCTGGTGGTGTGTGATTTGTAACTTTGTACACCCCAGTCCAATACCGGCATCTCCAAATCATATTTATATAGTACCTATAACCCAGTTAATCTAGTATTTCAAAGCAGCTACCTAAAGAGATTTTCAGAAGTGTGGAGGATGCAGGTTTCAGAAAGATGTGCTTGAAATCTAGGCATCTGAAGGTGCGACTGTCAAAGATGTGCAAAAGGCCAGACTTGGAGGAGTGCAGTTATAAAGCTGTAGGAAGGATTACGGAAATAGTGAGGGGAAGAATCAATAGAGGATTAGAACAAATAAACTGCCTGCACTTCAACACAGTGACCGACTGTTTCACCTCAAATTCTTCAGATTAGCTGTTGCAGGAAATGGAAAAAATGCCATTGATGTGTGACTGATACATTGAAGCTGATTAAAGGATTTGATCAGGTACATAGAATCTGCATCCTCTGGGAGAGTCCAGAACAAGTGTGCATAATCTCAGAATAAGAGCCAAGTAGTTCAGGAGCGATGTCAGGAAGCATACATTCACACAATGGGGATGGAAATCTGGAACTCTCTGCCCTCTCCTCCCCAAAAGAAAACCTATCGTTGAAAACGAATTGTAAATTTCAGAACTGGGTTTGCTAGATTTTTGTTCTGCAAAATTTTGGGTGTTCTGGGATCAAGGTTAGAAGCGATTAAGGTGCAGCTCAATGGCAACATAATGAGATGGCAGCGTGCACTATCTCTGGAACCTTTTCTAGCCCCACGATCTTTTAATTGCATTCCTCACATTCAGGCCTCCTGAAATCCTCGCATTTGATCATTTCACTGGCAGCCATGCCTTCAGTTGTTTCAGTCTTTCTCCTCCTTTAAAATGTTTCTGCAAATTCCCTTTTTCATTGGACCTGTCTCTCTGAATAGCTGCTGCAAAGCAGCTTGGCATATTTTGCAAGGTTAAAGTGCTACACAAATGCGCATTGCTGTCATGGGTTGAATGCTTGCATTCTGTTTCAGTGTAAGTGCCCAGTTCCATGTTGAATGTTTGCTGAATATACGCCATCATTAGAAAAATGACACCTGTCATTTTTTTAGCTGGCAGCACAATGCAAGCTCAGGACCTCCTGGACTGTTGGTAAATTTGATTGCTTAAGTTGGTGGTCTTTGTTTCCATGAGGTTGAGTTTAGCTCCATTAGGAGTTCTTTAATCTCTGCATTGGTTTGGCTCCTAGTAGCAGGTTGGAGCCGGAAAGCACGGAGGCCACAAGTGACCTGCAAGAAGACGGCATCTCCAGTCTTGGGATCCGCGTTGTGCATCACCCAGGGTTTACGCTCAAGAAGGATCGAGCCTGGAGATACAAAAAGTCAGGTGGGGAAAGGTCTTTCTTGTTTCCTTTCCACTGTCTCTCCAACAGAAGCAACTCAGGATGAGTGACACCTGTCATTGGGTTGCATTACTCTGGGTTGATGCACTGTGATATCTTTCAGGTAGATCTACAAGGTGTGTTGCACCACTCGTGTGCTACACTCAAGGTATGAATGATGCTGTTAAACATTGAATTATTTGTTGTCCTTAAATTATTTTTGGGGTGAGTGGGGATGATGTACAGAATTAAATGGAATGTACATCATAGAAACAAGCCATTTGGCCCAACCAGTCCATGCTAGCACTTATGCTGTATGCAAGCCTGCTGTAACCTACTTCATCTCAGCCTAGTTTATCCTTCTGTTCCTTTTGTGTTTGTCTAGCTTCCCCTTGGAGCCATTCACACTTCTCGTCTCAACCATACTATGGTTCTCTGCATCATTGCTTCCCCACTCACTGCACATGGTGTAATCGGGTAATTTGACATTTACTTGCTGAAGATGACCCTCTGCAAATAGAGGTCCCACAGTGCTCTTATTGCATATAAAAAGCTAATTTCCATACCATAAGCTTTACATGGGCTATATTTAGTTAAGTTTCATGGAAATTGCATAAAAAGGTGTACATTTTAATATTACTCTTCCTGTATAAAGAAGGCAGAGGTTCTCTGATGTTAAACCATACGGTTCAAGAAATACCTCATTTCATTTCTTAGTCTCCACTGAGATGGCTATTTTCAGCCAAAGTATGCATTCAGAAGGTTTCATTTGACTTCCAAGTCCCTGGGCTAGATATTTTGCCATCTAATAGTTCCAGTAGCAAATGGCAAGTTTGGTACCTTCTGGTGAGGATAGAATTAAACATTCTCCATGCTCAAATAGGCCACCCACCCCCACTCGCTGCCTGAGTTCTTACACACTGTCTAACATCTTGGTTAAGGCTCTGCACTGTAACCATACAGACTAGCAGAAATCACCCTCTACAAGAAAGAAAGAGGGGAGGGCATTGCAATTAATTAAAAATGTGACTTCTGATGAGTCAGTTGCAACTTACTGATGTATGTTTTGCATTTCTCCTTGCAGCGTCGGCTGGCCTACCATCTTCATCACAGAGAGTACCGTTTCACAGCATCTTGGGAGAAGCTTTACCTTACCAAGATTGCGTATGCAGTGGTGGACTGTCCGGCATGAGAGACGATGCAAGCCCATCTGTGGAGTCCCATGGCGTTAAAAAAATAAACAATGGATTGCATTTATTGGATCGATATATGTTGTCACCAGCATCCTTGGAACTTCTGAGACAAGGTTTGCTGAGGAACACGGGCAGCCTAGAGGAATCTGAAACTCTGGGGATCTCTCGAATGAGAAACACAGAACTAAGGACAGAGACAGGTAGTCAGCCAGTGACTAAAAACTTCAGAACCCCAGTTTTCTCCCCAGATAAAGATTTGGGAATGAAGAGAAAACTGGATCTATTGGATGTGGAGCTCAACTGCCTATCTCAGAGAGGCAGTGGGCTCGGTGGAATTGCAAACCCTAGCACAGATCAAAAATCATCGGATTCTCCTTTAAAAAGGCTAGTGGGTGATACCCAGAGCTCTCAGCCCTCTGAAGGAGCCAACTGGGGCCTGGTTCTTGGGAATGGCAGTGGTATCTCAAATGGTCAACAAAGACCATTGAATGGAGGTGGGTGCTCCAACTCAGGGAACCAACCAAGTTCATCAAGTGTCTCTCAAACATGTCCAGAAAAGGCTGAATCCAGCTCTGTCTCTTGCCAGCAGAACATTACAAACCGGATTACTTGTTCTGATAGTCGATTGGGCCCTGATACCTATGACCCATTCAGTCCAACTGATGAGGAGAATGTCAACGGAGAGTTTATGGGTGGTGACTTCTCCCCAAAAGACAGGATTGAATTGGATGACGGTGAGGAGGAAGCTGAAGAGGAGGAAGAGGATGAGGAGAAATATGATCCTTTTGATCCCACAGGGTCCATTGCAAGTTCTAATAATTTAAGTCCATTAGGAGATGATTCAGAAGGTGAGCTGAAAATTGTAAGTGATGCCGGGCTAACTGAAGAAGAGGATTGTGAGAGTCCTGAATACGAAGAAGACCAGTCACCGGAATCAACAACATGTGCTCTGTCAGATGTGGAACTGCAGATTGACTGTGGCAACGTGGTCAAATCCAGTCTGGAACCTGACCTCTACAGCTCCCCCGAGTACAGAGATTTAGAATCTGAGCTCCAGACGGGCTTTGCGGAAGGGTTAAGCTGTGCGATCAAAAATGAATTTGAAAGTGATTCCAAACTGCAGATCAATGTTCAGCTGGACTCAGTCTCACAACAAGAGACTGAATCGATTGACTCAGAAAATGATATTCAGTCTCAAAATGAGCTGGCTAGAGAGGGGACCAGCGATGCAATGTTTGAAGATGAGGAGCCATTGTTATCACCAGTTGGCATTGATTACAGCTTAATGCAGAGTCCGGACCCCAATTTACAAATGGAGAATGAAACAGTGAAGCTTTCATTGAAATCGGTGCAGAAAGATGTCTTAGTCTGCTCCTTGCAGGAGGGAGACCTTTGGAAAAGTGAACACACAAAAGAGCTGGGTCTTGAAGCAAAGGGCAATTCTGGCCTCCTGGAGACAGCGAAACAAGAAACAGATGCAGGTTCGCTCAGTGCCCCCAGGTACCGAAAGAATTCTGAAAGGACCATCTCTGAGCCAGTGGAATCGCTGGAATCCCAGAGCCGGTTAAAAGCAAAGTCGAGCTCAAGTAGCTGTGTCACGTCCAAGTCTGCATCGAGGCAGCGGGCAAGAACTGAAGTGGTTCGAAAGGACAAATCCGACTCCAAAGTGCATTCAAAGGCAGAGCACAAGAGCAAGTCTGCTTCTGCCTCCAGGTACCACCACAAATCCCACCGTACTGTGGAAAGAAAAGACAATCTGGTTTTCACGGTGAACGTTTCCAAGTGGCCAGAGGATGCACGTAAATACGAAGACTCTGAAATCGAAGAGGGCGAGATTGTGCAGCAAGATGAAGAGAACTTCAGTCCTGCTAGAACCTTTCGCAGTCGCGGGCGTATCTTTGAGCGCCTGAGGGGAGTTGAAGGAGATGATTTCATCTCTTTGCACGCCGATTCCGACGAAGGGGCACTGCAGATAGATCTGGGCGAGAGCTCAGCAGATGGAGGGCGAAAGAAAGTGGACCAGAGAAGAAAAGTGACAAACCAGCAGAGGGAGAAGTATGTGAAAGAGTCCAGGTCGCCAGCAGAGTCCAAGACCCAGTCTGGGTCACATTCCGAATCCAGCTCCCGCAGCCGGAAAAAGCGCAAGAGAGAGCACAAAAAGGCCCGGTCAAAAGATCGCAAACGATCCAGGTCCCAGTCACGGGAACGTAAAAGGTCCTCATCTAGAAGTAGGTTGCGAATCCATCGCAAAAAGTCCAGATCCAGATCCAGATCCTGGGAACGAAGGAGGTCAAATTCCAGATCACGTCATAAGGTATCTCGGTCCCGGACCCGTTCTCGAGAGCATCGTAGATCCAGATCGTGGTCACCCTCCAACAGCACTAGCATTTCTGCGCTTGGGCCTCTGAGGGCTTCAGCCGAGAGGTGGAAAAACCGCGTGCCCCAGTCGAAGGAGAGTGGGTCATTCCATCGTTCCCGGTCAAGCAGCAAGTCCAGGAAGGAGAGGAGGAAGAAGGAGAAACACCGGGAGCTGGAAGCAGTGAAACGCCGAAGGCATTCAAGGTCCAGGTCCACAGAGCGGTCACAGAGGGAGAAGAGAGCACTCAGCCCTTCTCCCAGAAGATCGAAAGAGAGGAACGAGAAAGAGAAGGACAGAAGTAGAGAGAGAAACCCCCCAAGTGAAAAGAAACATGAGAAGACTGTAAAGGGAAGGCGGGACAGCAGAATAGTGGTCCCCCCCTCAATTCAAGACCTAAACGATGATGACATCTTAATTAAAGCTCGCTCAATTACCAGGACCATTACTGTGAATCCAGGTGAGGAAGACCAAGACGATCCCATGGAGGTGGCAGCTCTGTCTCCAACCCGGGAAGCCATGTACGACTCCGACGAGTTGGGCTTTGAGAACAGTTTCTCTGACGTTGAGGCTGGGGACCACGCGCAGGAGAGCAGGGTTCCTGGAAAGGGGCAAGGGAGCAAGAACGAGAGGCGAAGCAGTCATGAGAAAAGCCACAGAGCCGGAGACCCTGGGGCAAAGCTTCTCAAAGTCAAAGACCGAAAGCGAGCTCATGCAGACGAGAAGTCGGGCAAAGAGAAGCGAAGGAAAAAGCTAGCGGACGGGCAGAAGGGGGCATCCGGGTCAGAGAGCTTGAAGGCAGAGAAAAAAGGGAAAGAGCACTTGATTGGCAGCCAGTCTGGGAAAAAGGTCAAGTCTGTGCCCAAGGAAAGCAAACAGGTGCCCAGGAAAGTGAAGCTCCAATCCAAGGTAGCAGTTCTAATCCGAGATGGGGTGAGCTGTGCTGCCTCAATGAAGGAAGACCGTGGCAAAGGTGGAGGCTTGATTGGCGTGAAGTTCAGCCGCGATAGGGAGAGCAGATCGCCGTTTATGAAAACCGAGGAGCAGATCCATGACTCCAAGCCCGGCAGGCACCGAGCCGTCAGTTCAGAGAGCAAAGGCATCGCCTTGCGGGCGCCAAAGGGAAAGGCCGTGGCCAAGCCCCGCTCCGCGCCCAAGAAAACAAAAGCAACCGGCGCCAAGGTGAAGGGATCCGGGAAAAAGAAGAAGGAAGCCAAGCCGAAAACGGCCCTGAAGAAGGCAACGACTGACAGTGGCAGCAGCAGCAGCAAAGAGTCCAGTCCCTTCAGGATCAAGGAAGAGCTGTCGTGGTCTTCGTCGGAGAAATCCGACGACAAAGTCAACCTCCCGAGCCCGTCGAAGGACACAGTGGAGCAGGGGCTGTCCCCCCTCTCTCAGATCTCAGAGTGTGCTCCCCAGCCCGTGGAGGCTGCCTTCACGCCAAAGGAGCCAACTGTCCACCAGCAGCCCCCTCCCCCACCCCCTCCGCAGCAACAGAAGGACTATCACGAGCACAGCGACACTTCAAAGGTCAATGGAGACAAGCCGAGAGCACTGAGCAAACCGTTGTCGTGGGACCTGCAAACAGGCGGAGGAATGTTAGCACGTAAGTGACGTCTCTGTGTAGTGTTGGAGAGGAGGCCCTAATGAAGCCTGGCTTTGGCCACATGCCACACAAAACCGAGCTGAATGATCCTGTGTTTCAGACTGATGTGCAAACCTTTCTGAGTTGCACTGTATATTTTATCCTGGAAGTGAAACCAGTGTTAGAAAAGGAACCGTTATTAAGATCAGTATACTTTGTATTCCTCTCACTGACCTCACCTCAGGGTGTTATTTCAGGCAGGCATGAGGTTTACACTGCCAAAGGTGGTGTCTGATGTCTCCATTGAGTGATTGCTTTAGGGGAAGATCTCCCTGTCAGATTTCTTTGGGCTTGTCTCGCTCAATTCCGATCCTCTGCTTGTGTGTGCCTGGGTAGGGGAAGGCAGGGCTGATGTTCCTGCAGCGAATGGACAATATGGTCAGTCCTATAACTCCTGCCTCTGCTCCCTCACAACTTAGCTGAATACTGCTGTTGTGTGCAGGCATTGCCGGGACTTTGAGCAATGTATGATATTTTACTAATAACTCCTTGGCAGAATCACTAAGCCCAGCCCCTCGTTTCCTATTGCACGCAAGTTATCATCTCATGCAGTCAGAAGCATTTGAAAACTTGAATTAAAAGGACTCAAACCTGTAGGCACATTGGCAAGAAGTCATAAACATGAGTGTGGGAGGCAGCTGTCCCAGCCGAGGCCAGTACTTGCAGAGTGTCACATCAGTAAGCTGAGCGATTCCATCCATATCTGGTTCGGGAGAGCTCCAAGTTCAAGAAATGGTCAGTTAGTTCCTCGGAGACCTTTGGAGTGGTTTGTTGTCTATAGGTTCTATCACAGTTGATAATTTTATTTTCCCAAGATCAGCTCATTCTGCAAATTGCCAATAACGTGGCATTTGTAGTTTTTTTGTTGCCCACGTTTGTGTTTGCAGGTCATGAGAAACTAAACACTCCCTTTAACAAGGTCTTCCCTTTCTACTGTTAGATACATACTGACACACACACACACACACACACACACACACACACATCTCTTCCTTTGATAAAAGTTCAAGATTGGGGTCAGACAGGAAACAAATTCACGTAAGTTAACCTGTTTGGGCATTATCCATGTCTGAGGGGGAACTTGTATCTGGGCCCTCTGGGTGAAAGTGAGGACTGCAGATGCTGGAGATCAGAATCAGGATTAGAGTGGTGCTGGAAAAGCACAGTAGGTCAGGCAGCATTGAGGAGCAGGAAAATCGACGTTTCAGGCAGGAGCCCTTCATCAAGGATCCCTGATGAAGGGCATTTGGCCGATACACTGATTTTCCTGCTCCTTGGATGCTGCCTGACCTACTGTGCTTTACCAGCACTACTCTAACCTTGCCTCTGGGCCCTCTGGTCCAAAGACCCACATCATCATTGTACCACGAGACCCAATGTATGTATGTTGGAATACTGGAATGAAGCAGTGCAGAAGGAGGCCATTAGGCCCATTATGTCGGTGTTGGCTTTTTGGTAGAACCATCAAGATAGTGCAACTTCATATGCCCTTTCCTCTGCAATCTCCTCTCCCTTCAAGTATTTAACCAATTACTGTTTAAACCAAGGTTATTCATCGTCTTTCCATCTCTGTTCAGTGCAGCGCTGATGGGAATTGTGGTTGAGGAAATGGGGCCAAGAAAATGTGGTCAACTTTCCTAGCTATGGCAAGATTCCTATTTTGGGGCGGCACAGTGGCTGAGTGATTAGCACTGCTGGCTCACAGCACCGTGGTCCTCGGTTTGTTTCCACCCTCGGGTGACTGTTTCCTTCCATGGTCCAAAGATGTGCAGGTTAGGTGGATTAGCCATGGGAAATGTGGGGAATTGAGTCTGGGTGGGATACTGTTTGGAGGGTTAGTGTGGACTTGATTGGTTAAATGGCCTGCTTCCACATTGATGGGATTCTATGATTCTTTGCCCAAATGCTTGTACACTGTGGAGAGCAGCCAGATTACTCCTGGAAGTTCTGTTGCCTCAGTTCTATATTCACTGCAGCCTCTGCCAATAGTTGGTTATTGAGTTCTGAGACTGCCATTTGTGCTTTGAACAGTATAATTTTCGAACATTATCCTTGTGTTTTGGTTCTTAGTTACTGCACTGCTGTTCAAGATGGAGGAAGCCAACCGAGCAAAAGCCCAGGATTCTATTCAAGCAATCACCCAGGTAATGTCGCTGCAACTGACAGCTCCAAATCTGTACTTACGGATTCTCTAGTAAAGCTGCAGTTAATTCCAAAGAAAGATTTTCTTTATTCTTTCATGGGATGTGCATTTCACTGGCAAAGGCCAGTATTTGTTATCCATCCCTCAGTACCCTTTTAACTGAGTGGCTAGTTTAGCCATTTAAAAGGGATTAAAAGAGTCAGCCACATTACTGTGGGGTCTGAATTCACACATAGGCCAGTCCTGGTAAGGGTGGCAGATTAGATGGAGTTTAATTTAAATAAATATGAGGTTGCTGCATTTTGAGAAAGCAAATCTTAGCAGGACTTACACACTTAATGGTAAGGAATGTTGCTGAAAAGAGTGTAGTTCGTAGCTCCTTGAAAGTGGAGTCGCAGGTAGATAAAATAGTGATGAAGGTGTTTGGTATGCTTTCCTTTATTGGTCAGAGGAATTGGGAGGTCATGTTGCGGCTGTACAGGACATTAGTTAAGCCACTAATATTGGAATATTGTGTGCAATTCTGGTCTCCTTCCCATTGGAAAGATGTTTTAAAATTTGAAAGGGTTCAGAAAAGATTTACAAGAATGTTGCCAGGGTTGGGGGATTTGAGCTACAGGGAGAGGCTGAACATGCTAAGGCTGTTTTCCCTGGTGTGTCGGAGACTGAGGGGTGACATTATAGAGGTTTATAAAATCATAAGGGACATGGATAGGATAAATAGGCAAAGTCTTTTCTCTAGGGTGGGGGAGTCCAGAACTAGAGGGCATAGGTTTAGGGTGAGAGGGGAAAGAGACCTAAGGGGCAACTTTTTCACCCAGAGGGTGGTATGTGTATGGAATGAGCTGGCAGAGGAAGTGGTGGAGGCTGGTACAATTGCAACATTTAAAAGGCATCTGAATGGGTATATGAATAGGAAGGGTTTGGAGGGATATGGGCCAGGTGCTGGCAGGTGGGACTAGATTGGGTTGGGATCTTTCGTCGGCATGGACGGGTTGGACCGAAGGGTCTGTTTCCATGCTGTACCTCTCCATGACTCTAGTGAACCAAATGGATTTTTCTAACAATCAATTGTAGCCTCATGCTCACCATGAATAAATTCCAGATTTATGAACTGAACTTCAATTCTCCCAGCAGTTGTGTTGGGATCTGAACCTATAGGCCTCCAGAACAAAAAGCTGGGCCTCTGGATATTCATTCAGGAGGTATTGCCACTCTGGCATCTGCATAAATACCCATATACCGCTACTGCCCCAGCGACCATCACAGTGGGATGGTCACTCACTACAGTGAGGCACTTGACTGGGAATTTTCATCATGTGGGTTTGTGGTGCCCTCTGAAGGGTTAGTGCAACCTCACTGCTCTAAGGAACATTTCAAGAGCCAGTTCTCTATAAGAAGAATCTGTTATTGTACCTAAACTGCACTTCATAGTGTGGTGGTAGTGTGTTACACTTCACTCTGGGAGTCCTCAAGTTGCTGTGGATGCTTGCACCTTCTTCTGCCCTGGAGGCCTGGATCGTGACGGGAGAGGCTCCCAATTTTCTCTCCGTCACCACAGCTGACCAGGAATCTGTCCCACTCCCACCCCCAGCCGTTGGTGTGTGCTGGAACAATTGATGATTTGGCCCTGTTATGAACTCTCCTTTAAGTTTGGCCTTTGAATTCAGGCTGACCCAGAGGCAGTGACTGTACAGGACATCCACTATCCATGGAGAGCAGCAAATTCAGATGCAGATTCTCTGCAAGAAAGAGCAAAGGTGTGCCATCCCACCCCTGTGCTCACTGTGTAGTTTTTTTCTGTGATCATGGGCCCATTAGTCTTTACAGGTCTAATTGCTGGATAAGGTAGTGGTAGTAGACACTTTCAAAGCATCTCATAAGAATTATACGACTTTAAGGCATGTGGACATGAAATTTGTGTATGGTTAATACATTAAATTTGCAGGGTTTTGGGGAAATGAGGAAGGCTGGTGTGGGACTGATAGGACACTGCTTTCAAACCCAGTACAGACAAACTGGCAAATGGTCTTGTGTGGTCTGTAATTGTCTGAGCATCTCTGGATATTGTGACACTGCAATCTGTGATACCTTGTGTTGAAGAAGCCTCAGTAACATACAAAGCAATCCTCTCTAACTGCTCTGTTGGCCTACAGATTCTCAGCCAGACTAAGCCCCCCGTGCCACCAGTGCCGACCAGCCTGTCCTCCCACCTTCCTGCCAACCAGCCGGCACCCAAGTTTCTCCGGCAGGGCTCCTTGTCGATGTTGGGCTGCTCAGCAGGGCTGCCTGCGCTGTCAGGGTCTGCAGTTCAGCCTCCGACCTCCAGCTCTGGGAAGCTGTATAGCACATTGGAGAGCACAGAGCCCAGCAAGATGGAAGGCACCACCAGCACAGATGGCAACATGGACAGCGACAGGGTAAGCCTTTTGCGTGACCTCAGCGGAATGCCCCAGATTCGTCCCACGTACGAAGAATCTTATGTCTTCTTTATGATAGAAGCACAAGTGTGGTTGGGCTTGGGTGAGAGGGTGGGTAGATGTCAGTGCCCATCCCACCTCTTGGACACCCTTGTCCCCTCAGCCTGGAGTCACTGCTCTCCTGCAAGGGGATTGGAATAAAAGCAGGCATGGGAAATTTCATCAGAAACCCTGCAACTCCCCACCCCAAACAAACTTTACTTGTGAAGCATCAGCGCACACACAGAGTTAACCTCTCTCCTTCACCCAAATGAGCGCACTGTTTTGACACAGCATTTAACCAACCGCTCACAAGAACGTATGGAACTGGAGGTGGAAGCTAGATGTTCCCTTGGCCTTTTCCACCATTAGGTTTCACAACAGATCATCAGCCTCTGTCATGGATGTTCTTAACCACTGAACATCCACAGCTGCCTTGAGTATAGAAGAGCAAACGTTCACAACTTTCTGCGTGGAGTAGTGTCTCTTGATATCAGTGTTAAAAAACTCAAGTCCTTATCCTGAGATGGAGGGTCTAGCCAGAGACAAAAAAAAACCTCTCATCATTACCCTGTTGACCCCTCCAAAGAATTCAACAAGATTAGCTCTAGTTCTTCGACCTGCCATAGACTGTGAACTCATTCCACTCTCTCTTCTCTCTCCACCTCATTCTTTGTTCCTTTATTCCCCTCCTTCCATTCCGCTCCCCACTCTTTATCCTTCCCTGTACAGTTCACCTTCCCTCCTGGTTATCATCTGCAGCTGATTGACTTCCTTATCCTCACTGGATCCTTCCCACAAGACAATTGTGGTTCAAAGCAATGAGGCTTTCTACCTCGCCTTTTCGCTCCCTAATCGTATAGAACAGGCTTTTCAGCCCATCGAGTCTGTACTGCGAGAGATACGCCACTCCCTACGTTAGTCCCACTTTCCCACACTAGACCCATAGCCTTCAAGTGCTGATGTGTCTCACCCACCCTCCCAGGCAGTGCATTCCACCCCAACATCCTCCAGGTGACAAAGCATTTCCTCAAATCCCCTCTAAGCCCCTTGCTTTTCACTTTGAAAGTGAGCCCTCTTGTTCTGGCCCCTTTGACTGAAGGGAACAGCTGCTTCCTGTCCATGCCCCTCATCATCTTATTCACCTCTATCTGGTTCCCCCTCCCCCCCTCCCCCCCCTCAAGCCTTCTCTGTACCAAAAAAAAACAATCTGAGCTTCAGCCTCTCTTCATCACTGAAATGCTACATCCCAGGCAATAAATCTCCTCTGCACCCCATCCATGATATATACAGTATCATCTTATTAAACACACCCGTGCTTAACCAGTCTGTGCTCGGTGACAGAAGGGATGCCCACTTTGGGTTGAGCTGCTCGGGCAGACAAGGGAGAATGTTTCACGGAGAGAGGGTGTGCGCTGACCGTGTTTCTCCCTCTGGTCGCAGTACCTGAAGAAGCTGCACACGCAGGAGCGTGCAGTGGAGGAGGTGAAACTCGCCATCAAACCCTTCTATCAGAAAAAGGAGATCAACAAGGATGATTACAAAGATATTCTCCGCAAAGCCGTACACAAGGTAAGCCCTTCTCAACTGTTGGTGGATGGTTTCTGCAGTGACTCAAAATGGTGAGAACTTGCACACTCATCCCCAACTCAGTCTAAAATGTATTGACTGTCATTAGTTCCCTTTCTCTTGGTCTAAGTGTCAGAACTGAAACAGAATAAAAATAACTAAAATGCTGCAGATCACAGCGGATCATCCGGGGATGCTGTCTGAACCCCTGGGATCTCCAGCATTTTTGTTTTCAGTACAGTTTCCAGCATCTGCAGTAATTTGCTCCTATAGAATAAAAATAAACTTTGTTGGATCCTAGTCTCCAAAGGGCTCCAACATGCCAGACTGCCAGCTGTGCAATTTATAGTTCTGGCTTTCTGAATGTGACTGGTCTCTGACGAAAGTCATCACCTTTTCACTGGGGAGACCAGCATTTATTGCTGTTCCTAGTTACCTCTTCAGAGGTTATAGTGTCACAGAGATGTACAGCACAGAAACAGACTGTTCGGTCTAACCCGTCCATGCCGATCAGATATCCCAATCCAATCTAGTCCCGCCTGCCAGCATCCAGCCCATGTTCCTCCAAACCCTTCCTAATCATATACCCATCCAAATGCCTTTTAAATATTGCAATTGTACCAGCCTCCACCACTTCCTCTGTCAGCTCCTTCCATACACATATCACCCTCTGCGTGAAAAAGTTGCCCCTGAGATCTCTTTTATATCTTTCCCATCTCACCCTAAACCTATGCCCTCTACTTCTGGACTCCCCCATCCCAGGGAAAAGACTTTGTCTATTTATCCTATCCATGCCCCTCATGATTTTGTAAAATGTTGGTGGTGAGATATGTAGCTGAACCGCTGTAGTGACACCCATTGTGCTGCTAAGAAGGTAGTCTCAGGATTCAGACCCAATGTCAGTGAAGGAACAATCGACATTATGTTCTGGGCTGTAAAAAGACTGGTGGGTCGTAGCTCACGCTGATGTAATAAAAGTTATTAATGGCGGTTATACTCTCAAGACTAGCCCTTCCACCAAATGTGAGAAGTATTTTGTGTTAGGGAATTCCTAAATTGATGTGGGTTTGTAATTTTCAGTCACCCCCCCCCCCCCCCCCCCCCCCCGATGATGGAAGATGGAAGAAAGGGTATATTCATATATAGACAGGAAATGACATCAGAGACAAGCCACCCTTCTACAAAACTTGAACGTTAGGAGCTAGAAACTATTCAGCTCTGCTGCACTGTTAATCAAAATCATGACTGATCCATCTCAACTCCACTTTCCCACACTATCCCACGCCTCTTAAGTCCAACACCTATATTTTCAATTGATCAGTGGACTGAGCAGCCCCAATTCTCTGCAATAGAGATTCACAACTCACAGGTGACGAGGAATTTCTTCACTCTCAATGCTGACTCCATTATTTTACAACTTGTCCCCTTAATCAATATGTCTGTATCCCTCTGCAGGTTTATTGTATTCCACTCCATGGGTCCCTTAATCGCACTAAACACATCAGTTTTCACATTGCTCAAGTCAATAACAGGTCACTTGAGTGTTGAGAGAAAGTGGGTGGGGAACTGTGTCTGGAGGGCAGAAGGGTCTAGGCAGGGAGGTTGAGGTGCTCTCTACTGCAGAAGAGGAGCCCAGCTTTATGATACACCCTCCCCAAATCCCAGGAATCAAGCTGGGAAATGCTCTATGCACTCCCTCCATAGCCAGAACTTCCTCCTTCATATAAGGAGATCAAAACTGTACATAGTACTCCAAGTGTGGTCTCCCCGCTGTCCAGTACAGTTACAACAAGACATTGCTGCTCCTGTACATGAATCCTCTTGCTGTGAAGGTCAACATAATCATTTACTGCCTTCATCACCTGCAGTTATAGAGTCCTAGAGATGTACAGCATGGAAACAGGCCCTTCGGTCCCACCCATCCATGCCGACCAGATATCCCAGCCTCTTACTTTTCAGTGGCTGGTGTACGAGGGCACCCAGGTCTCGTTATACTTCCCCAATCAACGGTCATTCAGCTAATAATCTGTCTGCCGGGTTTTGCGGCCAAAATGGATAACCTCGGATTTATCCACATTATACTGCATCTGTCATGTATCTGCCCACTTAGCTTGGCCAAATCACAGTATAGCCTAGTATTTGTAGAGCTGAGTGTGTGGAGAGCTGTACTCACTCAGGCAACTTAGGAATATTCCATCATACCCCTGACATAAGCCGAGTGATGGACAGGTTTCTGGAGTCGAAGGTTCCTCTGTACAATTTCCACTCGCTGACCAGCTCTTGAAGCTGAAGTATTTACGCGGCTGATCCAAATATGTTGCTGTTCGATGGTAACCCAGGATGGTGGCCATTCAGTGAAGGTGATGCCATTGAACGTCATGAGATGGTTAGCTTCTCCCTTGTTAGAGATGGTCATTTCCTAGTATTTGTGTGACACGAATGTTCCTTGCCGCCTATCAGCTTAAACTCAAGTGGTTGTCCAGGTATTGTTGAGGTCAAAGTGGTGCTGGAAAAGCACAGCAGGTCGGGCAGCATCCGAGGAGCAGGAAAATCGACGTTTTGGGCAAAATTTTGCCCGAAACGTTGATTTTCCTGCCCCTCGGATGCTGCCCGACCTGCTGTGCTTTTCCAGCACCACTCTGATCTAAACTCTGGTTTCCAGCATCTGCAGTCCTCACTTTTGCGCTGTCCAGGTATTGTTACCTCCCGAAAGTGCCCATTCTCGGCCGAACCTCACCTCACCCCTCTCTGCTGCAGATCTGCCACAGTAAAAGTGGCGAAATCAACCCTGTCAAAGTTGCCAACTTGGTGAAAGCGTACGTGGAGAAATACAAGTATGCACGAAGACACAGTAAGAGACCCGAAGAAGGAGGACGCCAGAGCAACGGGAAGGAGGCCGGGAAGTTAGACAAACATGGAAAAGCTTCAGCACAGACGTAAACGGGAACGAGAGACAGTTTTTATTATTTACCAGAATTCAATAATTTTGCGCACCTCCTTTTATTTTCATTTTAATAAGTGTGAAGACTTTTTTTTAAAAAAGAAAACTTTAGAAAGTCATTCTGACGTTCCTGGGTTTATCTCATTGTGGCAGTGCCTAATGATCCTGAATTAGATGTAAGAAACTTGGGACACTTTTAATGAAATGCTGAGGGGTGGGGAGGGAGGGGGCAGAATATCCTTGGAAAGTAAAGGACAAAAAAAGAACCTTTTAAGAACTGTTTACTGTATCTCCTGATCGCTGTATATAAGATAGGAGCCACTGGCAAGCTTTCTCATCTCCTCCCGTGTCCTGTTGATTTTTATTTGTTTTTCTCTTCCTTCTCCTCCTCCTCCTTCCTTCTTCCCTTCCCTCCCTCCCATTTTCTTCATGCATGAAGTTTTTTTGTAGGTCAGTGAATTCCATACAGCTGCACTGTCTTTTAAATGGTAATAAACGATATTACACAGTCAGCCATTCTGAGAGAAGGCAATGTATCAGAGAGAAATGATTTTTCCTGTTGATGTCTATGCTATTCTACTCTTTCTTTTAAAAAAGTATATATACACACATGTATAGTACAATGTTGGAAAATGGCAGAGGGGAATTGATTTAAGTATTTTCACTTGCGTATTTTAACTAGGGAAGTCATAAGGATTGTACTGGTGAGCACTGTTTCAGGATTGCAGTCTCTGGACCCTTTTAGGTTCACCATCCACCCAAAACTGGAGTTAGTGGCCCCTGAGGCATCTATGGCCAAAATATTTTCATCCGCTGCAAATCACTGTTGTAAAGTGAGTGTTAGTTCTTGGAGAATGGGGCTGTTTTATTCTGTATTAGGGACCGTCTAATCACACATCTGGTACAACGCTGTGCCACCATCTTTCTCCCACAGAACCATTTGTGAGTGTCAGGCATTAGGCACAAGGCCCACAGAAGGGACTAGAAGACTTGCTCAGACTTTCTGGCGAGGGTTAAGAGTCTCATCCCCAAGACAGAATTGAGGAGCCCTCATGAAGAATGAAGGAATACCTTTAATTTGAAATTTCTGGCAATTACTTTTCCAACCAAAAAAAAACACCAAAAGATTTTGACCCCAGATATTTTATGGTAAGCTCAGGCAATCAAATGGCTGTGACCACCCTGCCCCGCGGTCTCTCTGGGTTTCTGAGAGGGAATTTAGGCAACACTGCTGTTTTAATTTTAGTGCTTTTAGTCAGCAATTGTGCCCCATCCCCTTCCCATACTCACACCCCATCCCCCTCTCAATCTGCTGCCAATCATGTTATAGAATACGGGATTAACTCAGGCAATTTGCTAGGCATCGCACCCCCGTTGCGCACCTCAAGGTTGAATTGCCACATCTGACTCTGTTGCTGTAATTTGCTTTTTTGTTTCTGCACAGGAAGAGTCTAGCTCAAAGGTGCAAAGAAGTTCAGCCGTCTTGTATGTGTGACCTGCTTTATGTCATTTCTGGCAATGTGATAAGGGGCTGGGTTTAAGATTTAAGCTGAGGCTATGTCCTGTACATTCTGTAATTTCGAGGAGTGGTTTGTGGGGGAGGGAGGTGATGAAGCTTGTGAAGAAGGGGAGGGTGGGCGGGCGGAGAAATTCAGTGTGATGACAGTGCAACATTCCCAGCCTTTGTCTGACTGTCGTTTGATGTCGTCTATACCTCTGGATGGATTTGCCAGTGTGTGTGTCTGTCGAAAGGTGGTTATTTGATGAATGAGACTGCGTGTGAGAGAGTGTGTGTGTGTGCGTATGTGTCTGTGGAACCAAAGCAGGTTTCACTGACCCAAGGAGTATATATATATTGATATTTGGGGTTTTGCTGGCCTTTTTAAATACTAGGTAATAAAGAATGCACATTTAAAAGGAGGCAGTAGGGCCCCCCTTGTGAAATTACAGTATCTCATTAAAAACAATTTTTTTTAGTTAAAAGAAATAAGCTCACTGCCTCAAGAAAATTGGACAAACTGTTTTGTAAAACAACTAATTTATTTGGGCTGTTTATATTCGCAGTTGAAGGGGCCCGCCCTAATGTTTCCACACCTCCCACCCTGAATAAAAATAGAACTATTAAACAGTATTAGCACCGCTGAAATGAGGAACACACTGATGTTAGGATTTGCTGAGCTAAACGAGGTGAAATGTTTTAATTGTTATTCTTCCTACAATTCCCACTGTGTCCTTTCACCAACGTGACTGGCAGTCTCTGACATCACAGCACCAACGATGAAATAAATCACTGGGCAATCAGCAAAGATGCTGCTTTGGATGAAGTGGGTACCGCAGCAGGGGTCAGTTGCCAAAGAGAAAAGGAATGGACAATTATTTTTTAAAAAAACAGCGACTCCCTCCCCCTTGCGTGGCTCTTGATAAAATCAGGCAAAGTGAAATCATTGTAAAAGTTTGAATCTCTATCTGAAGAGAAATAAATTCCAATTGTACAGTCATCCCCAACCAGAAGTGATAATGGGCCTGTTGTTGTTGGATTGGTGGGGAGATGGTCAGTTTTGGTAGACAGCTCCAGTGCTCCATCAGCCGTGCTAATATTGTATTTATCTGCCTGTTATTGAGAATATTGTAAAAATAAAAGTCAGATTGTTACAGAACAGGAGTGCTTGTCTCTTTGAAAAACAGTAGGAGACATGAGACAGCATTTTATTTCATTTAGTTCTTTCTCTCTGCCTGGCACAAGTTGGTGGGTGACTGATTCTGGGCTATCAACAAGGACAGCAGTGTTGGCTTCACCAGCAGTGAGCTAGTGAGAGGAGCTGGTCTGTACAGGCAGGTGCTTGCCTACTTGCAGTCTTGGGACCACTGCATTCCAGTGCTGTGGCGCATTGTGAAGAACAACTCAGAGTTTGCTTTATATGCCTGGAGGAACCCTAACTCCAGCAGCAGCCTCTGCGTGACTCATGTACAGACAAAGATTTGTATACCTTTGCTTCAGAGTGCATACTGGTAGCAGATCTGTTCCCAGAAGCTCATTGATTCATGTGTTCGAAACTTCACAGCGTTCAAAAGGGGGAATTACAGAATAGAAATAAATGCATAATTGGATCCACAGTCAGAATTTGAAAACTGGCTGCTTTAGCAACTTTTGCCTTTGGCATGTGGTGCCATGGATTCAGCCAAGCCCAATTCTCAGCAGGGTTTCCCCATGGAAAAGTAGGAATGTTATTTACATAAATACATCGAGGTTTCCAGTGAAGCCTCTTCAGAATTGAGTCTGCCCTCCCCACAGTCACTGACCTGCTTTGGCTTTCAATTGTTAGTAGCTGGCCTCTCTGATTCCCTTCATTTCTCTGTTGATCTGGAGTGTTTTGCCTATACTTAGGCTTGCACCCTTTCTCTGGTGTTTACTGCCCCTCCTGTGGGCTCTCCCGACCAGTGGTTAACAGCTTGGTATGACCGAAGGTCTCATTTCCGAGAGACTGTTATGAGTCAAGTGTTATTAGTGTGGGACTGGATCACCTATATTTTCTCACTTCCCAGCCTATCGACACAAGTTGGGCTTTTACAGTGATGCAACAGTTTCACAATCACTTGCCAAACCACTGCCAGATTACTTTTCTTTCCAAATTTTTTATCATTTCAGCCATTCACCCATCCATCCCTCTTTCCCCCCCCCAAATCATGAAATTTGAACTCCCAGTCTCTGGATTATGCGTTCATTTCGATATAGTCACTCCCTCTTGTCACCACAATGGTCATCAGAGGCCAGTTGTCCAAGGGAGGTACTGTCTGTTTACTCGACATCCATGCACTGTTCCAGTATGGACAGGAGGCTGGAGGAGGAGAGGGGGTCAGAAAGCTGGAGGTTTATAGAATCACCAGTCAGTGAGGAGGCTCCCACTCCATGTGCCAGTTCATGTAACAGCTTGAAGGTTATAGGTGTCACCTGAAAGGAGGGGAAGAAGAACCCATCAGTCCAGCAGCTGGAATCCCCTGCCATAGTTAAAACATATTTGACACTAATTGTAGTTCTGGGCAATCAGTGCCCTTGGGCAGCTCATCGCACCTTAGAAATGTCCCCACACCACTTGATATAACCTGCCACAAATAACAAGGAAACTGGAGCTAAGGTAGGAGAATGCAAGTTGAGGAACACATCAGCCACCATCTTACTGAATGGCAGAACAGATTTGAGGGGATGAATGGCCTCTTCCCATTTCCAGTGGCAGTTACAGGAGGTTGTGTTGTAGGCTGCGGAGAGAAAGTGGATATTGAGTAGAAATTTTCAGTGGTCATGTTTGAGGAAACACTCTCCGGTCCCTGTCATATTGGACTGAGGTCTTTCCCAGCTGGCAGGGTTTAAGCATCTCCAGCCTCAGCTTGGATAATGTGGAATGTACAATACTAAGTAGGCCATTTGGCCCAACTACACGGGGTCTGAAAGTTCCCCTGTCAAGAGAGGAAGAGCGATTTCAGAGTTTGAGGAATAGGATTGTGGTAGTGGTGGGATGGGGAAAAAACGGGGAGAGATGCCTTGGATTCAGGGTGGAGTCAACAGAGCAGGGAGGGACTGGCCGAAGTCAAGGGGTAAAATCCACTGTGGGTATCACAGGCTGGCCTTACCTGCACCATGATCATCTTCTTACTCCAGGGTCTATCACCACAGTCTGGCCAGAGCTCCCCAAAACATAGCCAAATCGAATACTGCGGAGAGCCACGCTCAGAGTTCAGAAAGGCACACAGTTCTGTGGAGAAAGGTTTTGGAATATTTACGGTGTGGCAGAACCCAATAGCAGCCCTTGTGCTGACTAAACAGTAATGGAACTACTGGAGGTTTATACCAGTGGCTGGTTCAGACCTCACCACGTGCCTTGTCTTGTGTTCCCACACCTACACCTCCCTTCAACCTGTTCACCTGCCTCTCCCCTCAGTGCCCTTACAAGTGGACTCCTCAAAAATGTGGAAAAAGTTTTATTATTCTTTTGTAGGATGTTGGTGTCGCTGGCAATACCAGGATTTATTGCCTGTCCCTAAGTGCCCCTGAACTCATTAACTGTCCCGGCTATTTTCAGAGGGCAATTAAGAGTCGAACACAATTCTGTGGGTCAGCAATCACGGAGACCATCTTAGAGAGCTTCCCAAAGGGACACTGATGGAACCAGATGGGTTTTTACAACAATTGATGCTCACCATTACTGAAACTAGTTTTATACCTCAGTTTCTTGTCAAAATAATCCTGATTTTTGTGGCCATTTCTTTCTTGATACCTGAAAGCACAACCTGGGATCAAAGTTTTGACTTATTGAAAAGGTAGAAACTACACCAAGTCATTGAGTGTATTTAAGACAGTTGGATAGGTCCTTGATTAGCAACTGACCAGGCATTAACAGGGAGAATGGAGTTGAGAAACCTATCAGACATGATCGAATGGCAGAGCTAACATGACGGGCTAAACGGCCTAAATCTACTCCTGTATCTTATGGTCCATGTGTGAGTCAAATGGTGACAGGTGTGGAGGATGTCTGTAATGTGATGTGTGCTATGTCAACTCCAGCACCAACCTTGGTGAAACTGGGGCAGGTCATAGAGAACAGTGAGCTCCCTGCTGGAGATCTGTCGAGGTTCCTTACTGCTGGGGTTCTCCGTCATTGACCAGAATGTCCTACAGTTCCCGTGTCTCTGCGCGCAGATCTGATTATTGTTCACTTCCACAGTCAGCCCTTGGCCCATCCCGTCCAACAAGACGTTTGTGTACATGATTTGTTGCTGGTCAGTCAAACAGGAGACTGCTTCTGGGAACTGGAGGTCCTCCAGGTACGGGAATTTAGATTCTGATGTGTAAAACAGTCGGAATCCATTGATGTTCTTCAAAGTCTGCTCCTTCACCCTCTTGCCACGATAGTAGATTGTTATCTCAAACTCGGTTGCTGTGGAAACACAAGCTTTGTGTAAATATTTAAATATTCCATGTTCACTGTGATTCTTTGTATCCCAAACCTTTGGGCCAGTGTCTCATTTCACCCCAGTGAAACTGTAACCTTGTAAAACAAGACATGTTTGTTACCATACCATGACCACACTGTTAGTTACCAGGGTGGCACAGTGGTTAGCTATTGCTGCCTCAGAGCACCAGGGATCCGGGTTCGATTCCACCCTCAGGCAACTGTCTGTCTGGAGTTTGCACATTCTCCCAGTGTGTGTGGGTTTACACCGGGTGCTCCAGTTTCCTCCCACAGTCCAAAGATGAGCAGGTTAGGTGGATTAGCCATGGGAAATGTAGGATAGGGGTTGGGTCTGGTGGGTTGGTGTAGACTCAATGGGCCAAATGGCCTATGTCCACACTGTAAGGGTTCTATGATACTCTGAGACATAGAAGCAGAAGTCAGCCATCACACAAGACAGTGAAGATGGTATATGGTATGCTTTCCTTTATCGGTCAGAGTATTGAATATAAGAGTTGGGAGGTCATGTTGCAGCTGTACAGGACATTAGTTAGGCCACTATTGGAGTACTCCACGCAAAACTAGTCTATCTGCAATCGTAAGGATGCTTGAAGGTGAAAATTGAAAGGGTTCAGAAAAGATTTACAAGGGTGTTGCTGGGTTTGGAGGGTTTGAGCTATAGGGAGAGGTTGAATAGACTGGGGCTGTTTTCCCTGGAGTGTCAGAGGCTGAGGGGTGACCTTCTAGAGGTTTATAAAATCATGAGGGGCATGGATAGGGTAAATAGTCAAGTTCTTTTCCCTGGGGTGGGGGAGTCTAGATCTTGAGGGTATAGGTTTACGGTGAGAGGGAAAAGACATAAAAGGGACCTCAGGGGCAATGTTTTCACATAGAGGGTGGTGTTTGAATGGAATGAGCTGCCAGAGGAAGTGATGGAAGCTGGTACAGTTACAACATTTAAAAGGCATCGGGATGGGTATATGAATAAGAAGGGTTCACAACTCTATTTTGATTTAATCCCTGCCCTCCCCTTCACTGTTTAATCACCCAGCATTGTCCTTTGGTGTGAAGGGCACTGCTTATCACTGGCCACTCGGGTGTTTCCTATCTTCCTGGTGGTGGAAAATGAATAAAGATTGGTGCACTTTGTGCTTTCACTGTGTCTCACATCTACACACACACACACACACACACACACACACCATGGGTGCGGGGGAAAAAATAAGCACTACTGCAGTTAGGGGGTAGTGTGGGGGGAATAAAAAGGTTTAGAGGGATATGGGCCAAGTGCTAGCATATGGGACTAGATTGGGGTGGGATATCTGGTCGGCATAGACTATGACTCCACCCCCCCCCCATTCAATGAGATTATGGTTGATCTAATAACCCTAATTAAAATCTGCCTGCCTGTCTCCCTACATCAGACTTGAACAGCCTCAGTCTGACAACACAGAACTGATGTAATTACGATCAGCACCTCTTCACCCGTAGACAGCATTAACTTCTGATTAATTCCCTTCACAGCCAGGGTCACACCCTAGTCGTGTACTCCAAGGATTAAGTTATCAGATGAGGTGATGTAAAATAGCACTGTGTACCTTGGAACAGAGGACCAATGGTAAAAGGGATAATTTGAGTGGTATTTCCAGTTATCTTCAAGAATCTACAAAGAATCCCTCTCAATCCAGTCACCAAGTCCCCCTTTACTTACAGATGGAGAGTCCTTAACACTGCTCTAGCTCTCTCAGAATGAATAGAACCTCTGCCACTCCTGTTTTTTAAAGCTGTTTATGTTGCTTAAATAGTTGTAATTCAGGGAAGAAGTCATTCACTACACTATCCATGCTTTCTATTTGTTGTTGAAAGTTTGTGGAGAACTTTTATTGAAATGGAATACAGGGCTTGTTTGTTTCTCTCTACTATTGGTCATCCTCTGTTCTGCCTTTTTAGTTTCTTTCTCCTTTTGCTTCGATGTGACTGTATTTTTCAGTATTGTAGCCTTTCCAATGGGAGTGAACCTGCTTCCGAGGCTGGGTCTTTACGAATAAAAAGGACTGTCGTCAGGGAGCCGTTGCTCAGGAATCCGCACCTCCGTACTCGCGGGTTCGAGTGGCTGTCGGAGGGGAGGGCCGTGGCGGCGAGGGCGACCAGGGTCGGGGACGTGCTGGGTGCCGGGGGCCTGGGCTGGACGCTGCCGCAGGACATAGCGAGCAGGGTAGCGGAAGACGTCCGGTACGTGGCCACCGCCATCCGACGTCTTAAAACGGCGGTGCTCGGACCCGACGTAGTGCACCAGTTGGAGGACGCTCAGGTGTGCGGTGGGATCCCGTCCGCGCTCACCCCGGCCCGGACGGAATTTCACATTGGCCCCAAGGTCCCGTACTTCCCGCGGGAGCCTGTGCCCCACAACCTGAGCTGCCTCCGGAATTTTAATTTTGTCCCTTTTAAGGATATAAAAAGGAAGGCCCTGTATCGACTGCTGCTGCACACCGTCCACCTCTTCTCCCTCATCCACCGTCCGGACACCCCTTGGCGTGCCCATTTGCCACCGGGCGGTGGGGATCCCCAGTGGAGGGCTCTCTACGCGGGAGTCCTCCCCCTTTCTCTCGGGGATCTGGGGTGGAGGGTGCTGCACGCAGCAGTCCCCTGCAACTGCAGGTTGCGGTGGTTCATGGACTCCCAGCCCAACTGCTTGTTCTGTGGCGCTGTGGAGTCCGTGGACCATGTATATATTGGGTGTGGGCGTTTGCACTCCCTTTTTGATTTTCTTAAGAACCTTCTCCTCTGTTTTTTGGCTGCACTTCAGTCCCACGCTCCTGATCTTCGGGCACCCGGTACGGAGGAGGGAGGGCAGGTCTGAAGACCTCCTCGTGGGTCTGCTCCTGGGCCTGGCCAAACTGGCCATCAACAGGTCCAGGCAGCGGGCTGTGGAGGGGGTCGTTAGGGCCGACTGCCTGCCCCTCTTCTGGGGTTACGTTAGAGCCCGGGTGTCTCTGGAAAGCATAGAACAATACAGCACAGAACAGGCCCTTCGGCCCACGATGTTGTGCCGAACATTTGTCCAAGCTTAAGCACCTATCCATGTACCTATCCAAATGCCGCTTAAAAGGTCACCAATGATTCTGACTCTGCCACTCCCACAGGCAGCACATTCCATGCCCCCACCACTCTCTGGGTAAAGAACCCACCCCTGACATCCCCCCCATACCTTCCACCCTTCACCTTAAATTTATATCCCCTTGTAACACTCTATTGTACCTGGGGAAAAAGTCTCTGACTGTCTATCTATTCCCCTGATCATCTTATAAACCTCTATCAAGTCACCCCTCATTCTTTGCTGTTCCAACGAGAAAAGGCCGAGAACTCTCAACCTATCCTCGTACGACCTATTCTCCATTCCAGGCAACATCCTGGTAAATCTCTGCACCCTCTCCAAAGCTTCCATATCTTTCCCAAAGTGAGGCGACCAGAACTGCACACAGTACTCCAAGTGTGGCCTAACCAAGGTCCTATACAGCTGCAACATCACCTCACGACTCTTGAATTCGATCCCTCTGCTAATGAACACTAATACACCATAGGCCTTCTTAAAAGCTCTATCCACCTGAGTGGCAACTTTCAAAGATCTATGAACATAGACCCCAAGATCCCTCTGCTCCTCCATCTTACTAAGAACCCTACCGTTAACCCTGTATTCCGCATTCTTATTTGTCCTTCCAAAATGGACCACCTCACACTTGACAGGGTTGAACTCCATCTGCCACTCCTCAGCCCAGCTCTGCATCATATCTAAGTCCCTTTGCAGCCGACAACAGCCCTCCTCACTATCCACAACTCCACCAATCTTCGTATCATCTGCAAATTTACTGACCCACCCTTCGACTCCCTCTTCCAAGTCATTAATAAAAATTACAAACAGCAGAGGACCCAGAACTGATCCCTGCGGAACTCCACTTGTAACTGGGCTCCAGGCAGAATATTTACCATCTACCACCATTCTGTCTTCGACCGGTTAGCCAGTTCTCTATCCAATTGGCCAAATTTCCCACTATCCCATGCCTCCTGACTTTCCGCATAAGCCTACCATGGGGAGCCTAATCAAATGCCTTACTAAAATCCATGTACACTACATCCACTGCTCTACCCTCATCCACATGCTTGGTCACCTCCTCAAAGAATTCAATAAGACTTGTAAGGCAAGACCTACCCCTCTCAAATCCGTGCTGGCTGTCTCTAGTCAAGCAGTGTCTTTCCAGATACTCATAAATCCTATCCCTCAATACCCTTTCCATTACTTTGCCTACCACCAAAGTAAGGCTAACTGGCCTGTAATTCCTGGGGTTATCCCTATTCCCTTTTTTGAACAGGGGCACAACATTCACCACTCTCCCTTGTTGACAGTGAAGACGAAAAGATCATTGCCAACGGCTCTGCAATTTCCTCTCTTGCTTCCCACATAATCTTAGGATATATCCCGTCAGGCCTGGGGGACTTGTCTATCCTCAAGTTTTTCAAAATGCCCAACACATCTTCCTTCCTAACAAGTATCTCCTCTAGCTTACCACTCCATTTCATACTCTTCTCTTCAACAAAACCGTCCCTCTCATTTGTAAATACTGAAGAAAAGTACTCATTCAAGACCTCTCCTATCTCTTCCGACTCAATACACAATCTCCCACTACTGTCCTTGATCGGACCTACACTCGTTCTCGTCATTCTCATGTTTCTCACATACGCATAAAATGCCTTGGGGTTATCCTTGATCCTATCTGCCAGAGATTTTTCATGCCCTCTCTTAGTTCTCCTAATCTTTCTTCAGCTCCCTCCTGGCTATCCTGTATCCCTCCAACGCGCTGAACCTTGTTTCCTCAGCCTTATGTAAGCCTCCTTCTTCCTCTTTACTAGATATTCAACCTCCCTCGTCAACCAAGGTTCCCTCACACAACCATCTCTTCCCTGCCTGACAGGTACATACATATCAAGGACACATCGTATCTGTTGCTTGAAAAAGTTCCACATTTCAACGACATCCTTCCCTGACAGCCTATGCTCCCAATTTATGCTCCTCAGATCCTGTCTTGCAGTATCGTATTTACCCTTCCCCCAATTGTAAAATCTACCTTGTTGTGCGCACCTATCTCTCTCCATAACCAAGGTGACAGTCACAGAATTGTGGTCACCATCACCAAAATGCTCACCCACTAACAAGCCCATCACTTGTCCTGGTTCGTTACCGAGTACCAAATCCAATATGGCCTCCCCTCTGGTCGGACAATCTACATACTGAGTTAGAAAAGCTTCCTGGACACACTGCACAAACACCGCCCCATCCAATCTACTTGATCTAAAGAGCTTCCAATCAATATTTGGGAAGTTGAAATCGCCCATGACTACGACCCTGTGGCTTCTGCACCTTTCCAAAATCTGTTTCCCAATCTGTTTCTCCACATCTCTGCTGCTATCGGGGGGCCTATAGTAAACACCCAACAAGGTGACTGCACCTTTCCTATTTCTGACTTCAGCCCATACTACCTCCAGAGGCAGATCCCCCTCGATCTGTCTTTCTGCAGCCGTTATACCATTTCTAATTAGCAATGCCACACCCCCCTCCTTTTTTTAAACCACCCTCCCTAATCTTACTGAAACATCTGTAACCAGGAACCTCCAACAGCCATTCCTGTCCCTCATCTATCCACGTTTCCGTGATGGCCACAACATCGTAGTCCCAGGTACCGATCCACGCCTTAAGTTCACCCACCTTATTTCTGATACTCCTTGCGTTGAAGTATACACACTTGAACCCATCTCTGTGTCCGCAAGTATTCCCTGTCAGTGCTACCTTCTCCACAGCCTCCCGACATTCTTGGACATCCTGAAAAACAGCTAACCTACTTGCTGGACCACAAGTCCGGATCCCATCCCCCTGCCAAATTAGTTTAAACTCCCTCAAAGAGTGCTAGCAAACCTACCTCCCAGGATATTGGTGCCCTTCTGGTTCAGGTGAAACCCGTCCTGCTTGTACAGGTCCTACCTTCCCCAGAATCCAGTCCAATTGTCCAAATACCTGAAGCCCTCCCTCCTACACCATCCTTGCAGCCACGTGTTCAACTGCACTCTCTCCCTATTCCTTGCCTCACTGTCACGTGGCACCAGCAACAACCCAGAGATGACGACTCTGTCCATCCTAGCTTTTGGCTTCCAGCCTAACTCCCCGAGATCCTGAATGACCTCCCCACCCCTCTTCCTACCTATGTCATTGGTGCCAATGTGCACCACGACTTCTGGCTGCACACCCTCCCCCTTAAGGATTCTGAAGACACGGTCAGAGACGTCTCAGACCCTGGCACCCGGGAGGCAACAAACCATCCGAGAGTCTGGCCCATGTCCACAGAACCGCCTGTCTGTCCCTCTAACTATAGAGTCTCCTATAACTAGAGCTCTCCTCCTCTCCCCCTTTCCCTTCTGGGCCTCAGAGCCGGACCTCGTGCCAGAGACCCAGTCACTGCAGCTTACCCCTGCTAGGCCGTCCCCCCCAACAGTATCCAAAGCGATATACTTATTGTTGAGGGGAACAACCACAGGAGATTCCTGCACTGCCTGCTTCCTCCTCTTCCCACCTCTAACTGTTACCCAGCTACCCCTGTTCTCTGGTGTAACTATGTCCCTGTAGCTTCCATCTATCACCCTCTCGAATAATTTTCAGTTCATCCAACTCCAGCTCCAGTTCCCTAACGCAGTCTGTGAGGAGCTGGAGCTGGCTGCACTTCCTGCAGATGAAGTCGGCAGGAGCATCGGTGGTCACCCCTACCTCAAACATCCTGCAGGAGGAACATTCCACTGCCTGCGCTGCCATAACTCTACACTTAGTCTCCAAAAAACGAGAACACCAAGTAGCTTACCTTTTTTTTAAGGTTAGAGGAGGAGGGAGGGTGGAAGACAATGCACGTGTAGTGTCTCGGGTTCCTTCACCACTGAAATAACAAATTACTTACCTTCCCAACCGGCTTTGCGCTCCAACTTTACTTTCGCCCAGCTCCTGCTGCTCTCTGCTGCAAAAAGGAGTGTGCAGTGTCCACCGACACCCTTGAGCTATTCAGGGGGAAGTGGGCGCCGCAGGGAGTGGAGTGTATTATTTCCCTCTCCAACTCTACTTTGATTTAATCCCTGCCCTCCCCTTCACTGTTTGATCACGCAGCATTGCCCTTTGATGGGAAGGGCCACTGCTGGTCACTGGCCACTCGGGTGTTTCCTTTCTTCCTGGTGGTGGAAACTAAATAAATAAAGATTTGTAAACCTGTTGTCTTTCACTGTGTCTCACATCTGCACACACACACACACACCCCATGGGTGCTGGGGAAAATACTGCAGTTAAGCAGCAGTGTGGGGGAAAATATGGTATAACCCAGAAAAGGGCTGTTGTAGCAGGCTTCAGCCACTAGAGGGATGACATCACATAAACTTTGGTGCCAAACGAAAGAAATAAGATGGAACCAATAGATCTCTACACACACACACACACACAAGATTCTTTATGTCAGAAAATCAATTCTTAGTGCTTAAAATGCTTTTCTCCCCCCCAAACAGAAGGATTCCAAAGCTAAATTAACAGAACACCTTTGAAATAACTGCACAGAGGACTCCCTGATTGGTAGTATTAATCCAATCAGGAAACTCATCTTCCAGGAGGTCTCCCTGGCTGACCTCATTACAATCACTGCACTCTACACAGTGCAGAAATAGGCCAATCAGCCCACCGAGTCTGAACTGAGACCCTCCGAACAGAGACTCAACCCATCACTGACATGGTGTTTTCCCATGGCTAAACCACTTAATCTACACATCCCTGGACACTACAGACAATTTCCCATGGCCAATCCACCTGACCCGCACAGCTTTAGATTAGGAGGAAATCGGAGCACCTGGAGAAAACCCACGCAGACACGGGGGGGAGGAAACAGTGTGCAAACTCCACACAGTCACCGGAAGCTGGAACTGAACCTGGGTCCCTGATGCTGAGAGTGCACTAACCGCTGTGCTGCCCCAGTAGATGGACAGAAATTGTTTCCACTGGCACACAAAGTCTACAAGCTGCATGCAGATCTTTCAGAAGTGAAATTAGATATAACCTTCACACACAAGGTGTAGTCCGGTTTTGAAACTCTCTCCCTCAAATGGCAATCAGTTTGGAGTTGAGGCTGAGATGAGATCAGCTATGATGGTATAGACTGGTGGAGCAGGTGTGAGGGGCTGAATGGCCTACTCCTGCTCCTAGTTCTGATGTCCCCTCACTCAGTACCGTACTGGAACAAATCAGTAACTGAGCGGGATTCACATTTACAATCTTGTGTCTCACACAACCGCAATTAAAAGATACAACTTGTACTTTCACAGAACCTTTCACGAGTTTCCGACCTGCTTTAACAGCTTCCAAGGAGAATCAGAATTCCTTACTGGACGAGACAGTAATCTTTGTCCAGACCATGCCTATCTGGAAGTTAGAGGGACTTGAAGTTAAACCTGTTAAATACCCATTATTTGTGTACAGAACGCGTAGGCTGAAGGAGAGAAAAAAAAAAGACCGGAAAATTAAAACTAACCGAGGTGTCCATTCTGGAAATAGCCCCTCATCTGTGTTTGAAACTCGCCAACGTTTGGGATGACCATGTTGGGACCTTCGACTGCAAGTGGCATCGCACAGGCAGCATCTGCACCGGCAGTGGGCTGGCCACTGGGGTCTATTTGACTCAGGTTGTTTGGAGCCACAGCATAGTCTGGAGCATAGTCCGAAGGATACAGGGCTGCTCCCAGTTCCATCATGGTTCCTTCTTCACTGCCCCCTGAGATGAGATAGGCACCAGATTAATTTGCGACAAGGTCCACTCCGGTTCTTGCTGTCCGCCATTGGGCCTTTTGGACCCTCCGTGGACAACAGCTGGTGGCATAGAGAATGGCCACCCCCCCCCACCCCCGACAGGCCATCAGCCCCACCCAGACTCAGTGGAACCTCTGAGGTGAAGTTAACTTGCCCCTAATCTCAACACCATGGGGGAGCATTCCATTGTTGGAGGAGGGACAGTTCAAAGTGAAGTGCAAAGACACTTGGGAGTTCTAGTCCAGGATTCTCTCAAGGTAAACTTGTAGGTTGAGTCAGTAGTTAGGAAGGCAAATACAGTGAGGGCATTTATTTTGAGAGAACTTGAATATAAAAGCTGGAATGTACTTCTGAGGTTCAAGGCTCTGGTCAGACCACATTTGGAGTATACTGTGCAGTTTTGGGCCCCATATCTCAGGAAGGATGGACTGGCCTTGGAGCATGTTCAGAGAAGGCTCACGAGAATGGTGCCAGGAATGAAAGACATAACGTATGAGGAATGTTTGAGGACTCTGGGTTTCTATTCATTGGAGTTTAGAAGGATGAGAGGGGATCGAATTGAAACATACAGAATATTGAATGGCTTGGACAGAGTAAATGTTGGGAAGATGTTTCCATTGGTAAGAGGGACTAGAACGCAAGGGCATAGCCTTAAAGTAAAGGGAAGGCCTTTTAGAATGGAGATAAGGGGAAACTTCTTCAGCCAGAGATTGGGGAATCTGTGGAATTCACTGCCAGAGAAGGATGTGGAGGCCGGGTCATTGAGTATATTTAAGACTGAAATAGATAGGTTTTTGAGTAGCAAGAGGATCAAGGGTTACGGGGAGAAAGTGAGAGAATGGGGTTGAAAAGCCTATCAGCCACGATTGAATGGTGGAGCAGACTCGATGGGCTGAATGGCCTAATTTCTGCCCTTATGGTCTTATAGTTCCTGGGCCACGGGAGCAGGTTTCTGGTAGCCACAAAAGCAATGCCAGGGAGAATGGCTAGACAGTGGATTACAGCATTGTCAAGGATGGTCTATTTAAGGGTGGAGCAGAATTTTGGAATCAACTTATTCAGGAGAGATCACTATACACAGTGGTGGGATTTGTGCCTGGGACTCCTGGCTCAGATGTAGGGACACTACCATCACCTCAAAAGAGCCCCTAAGAATGGACCAGACCTGTTTTCTGAACAACCTGTTCAAAAGATGTTATTACCCCCATTTTGGAGCAGGAGAGACTTGAACCCAGACCTCCTGGTTTAGGAGTAGGGTCACTACTACAGTACCCAAATAGCCCCATAGCATGCTCCACAGATAACAGGCAGCAGTGTATGCTCATTGGAGCATATGTTTAGGGACTAGTTTTCTTTGATAGGGTAGTGTACCCTTAATGGGTTTTGCACGTATATTATTCGATTGGAAACATGGGGTGATTTACTACTGGTGGTTACTAGATGGGGAAAAAAAACAAAATGGGTGATTTGGTGATGGGGAATAACATATCAATCATATGTAAGAGAACTTTTGGATACGGGATTAAAAGTAAAGGAAAGAGCCTTGTCTTTTGTAAGGTTATTTTGGGGAGACAGTGTGTCCCTACCTCACAGCCAAGATGCCCCAGGTTGGAGTCCAATCTACTCCAAAAGCATGTAACAACATATTTTCAGATTTAACTTGTTCAGACATATCAGCAGCTTGTTGCTGGTGTGTGAAATTCTCACCTGCCCCAGAGTGGTGTCCTGACAGGTTGGTTTGTTTTTCCTGTGTTTTTACTTTAAGAAAGGGCCAGTTTTTCCCCCAGAACAGGGGAGTTGGTTAGAGAGCAGACTGCGGTTTGCATTAAATTATGAAATGCAAGCAAACCGTTGTGGAAAGCAGACAGACTCTAGCTTTGGATAACCCGGCAACTTCACAGCAGGCCAGCCCACAACCAGAGAACTCAGGTTCATCTGTCACTGGGGTTGGGTTAACTCAGTACTTCAGGTGAAGGTGGAGTTTGCGTGCTGAGGTTTTCAATAGAAGAACTTTTTTTTTGAAATTCATTCACGGGATGAGGGATTCAGTGCCTAGGTCAGCATTATTGCCCATCCCTAATTACCCAGAAGGCAGTTAAGAGTCAATTCACATTGCTGTGGGTCTGGAGTCACGTGTAGGCCAGACCAGGCATGGATGGCAGTTTCCTTCCCTAAGGGGCATTAGTGAAACAAATTAGTTTTACTGACAATCGATTTATGGTTATTATTAGACTCATCATTTACAAATTTTTATTGAATTCAAATTCCACCATCTGCCTTGTGGTGAGATTCAAACCCAGGTCCCCAGTACATTTCTTGAGTCTCTGGATTGGCAATTCAGCAATAATAGGGCTAAGCCATCACTTCCCCTTCCTCTCTAAATACCCCAGCTCCTATCTCCATGGAGACTGGTCCTTCAACCCCATTGTTATGCTCCTGTTGATGCCCTCAGTTCCACAGTCCCCAGATATTTAAGGGAAAAACAAAAACAAAAACCCTTAAAATTCCATCCCTCCCCTACCATTTTCTGTCAGACGGTAAAGTCTTGTTGCTCAAAATGTCCAAAGCAATGCATGAACCCTGACCTTTGGAGGTCAGAGGTGAGAGTGTTAGCCACTGAGTCAGCAAGGGGGAGGGAGCTAATGGAGAAAAGGCAAACTAATTACCCCCAAAGGGATAGCGACGGTTTGCCCCCGCCCAACACCCCATGCCTGAAGGTACAAAACCAATTGGTCACCCCATTGAATCTTGAACAACCGTAAGATTGGGGGGAGGGGGGGGTGGGGGGGGTGGGGGGGGGGGGGGGGTGGTGGTGGTGTCAGTGCTTGAATTGGCCTCAGTGCCCTTTTGTAAAAATCCACTTGCGATTGACTATTTTCATCGGCGGGGAAAAGCCGAGGGTTTTAGCGATATCAAAGACACAGACAGCTATAGTATGATAGAGACGAAACAAAGTTGCTTACCTGACTCCCAGTCGAATATCGTCATGTCTCGCAAACTGCTCTCCAGGGTCCCCTGCTGAAAGACAGAGTTAAGATTATCCCACGGAGCAAACTAACACCACTCCCTCAGAAAACACAACTCCGATTCCAAGCCTGATCAACTTGGTAATGACTCTAGCAAGGTCATCCCAATGGATCTCATAGCATATGAGTTCCCTGATTGAACCAGTTTAATCGCCCCAATCAGGGAGCCCTGGCTGACAGATATATCCTGGAGTGTCAGAGGTTCTGTTCACTCCGAGAGCTGGCCCTGAGGGAGCGAGGTCAGTGTCGAGGATTCTCAATTTGTAAATAAAAGGGATCCTAGTGACGGGATACCAGCTTCTGTGGAGATATTTCAGACACTTTCACGAGAATCTTCCAGCCACTGAATATTGTGAAGGGATCCTCTAGCCTCAGTGGGTAGCCCTGGCAACTTATGATCTCTGGGGAACAATTCAAGATCCAGGTAAGTATCTTCTCCCCCCCACCAGGAACAAGATAATGGAGTGGCCTAATCTAAGTTGTTAATATTACAAAGGGGTGTGTGACTGGGTGGACTCAGGAAAGATGTCTCCACAGGGAATTAGAGAGGAGTGAGGGATCAGTTACACAACTTGGCAGTGTTGTGTGAAAGTTAGCAACCCATTTAGTCTTATTCCATAATGGCATCAGCATCAGCTGATATCAAGGTGGAATAAATTAGACAAGTAGACTACTGGACAGGCTTTTGAGTTGATCCTAGAATCATTGAGTCATACAGCATGGAAACAGTCCAACCAGTCCATACCAACCACAGTCCCACACCAAACCAATCTCACCTACCTGTACTTTGCCCATATACATCCAAACATTTCCTATTCATGTACTTATCCAAATGTCTTTTAAACATTATAACTGTACCTGCACCCACCACTTCCTCTGGAAGTTTATTCCACACACAAACTACTCTGTGCCCCTAATGTCTGTTTAAATCTTTCTCCTCTGACCTTAAATATATGCCCCCGATCTTGAAATCCCTCAGTCTAGGGAAAAGACACCTGCCATTCACCTTATCTATGCCCCTCATGATTTTATAAACCTCTACAAGGTCACCCCTCAACCCCCTATACTCCAGTGAAAAAGGTCCCAGACTATCCAGTGTCTCCTCATAACTCAAACCCTCCATTCCCAGCAGCTTCCTGGTAAATCTCTGCTGAGCCCTCTCCAACTTAATACTATCCTTCCTATAACAGGGCGACCAGAACTGGACACAGTACTCCAGAAGAGGCCTGTACAACCTCAACATGATTAGATTAGATTCCCTACAGTGTGGAAACAGGCCCTTCGGCCCAACAAGTCCACACCAACCCTCCGAAGAGTAACCCACCCAGACCCATTTCCCTCTGACTAATGCACCTAGCACCATGGGCAGTGTCCCATGGCCAATTCACCTGACCTGCACATCTTTGGACTGTGAGAGGAAACCGGACCACCCAGAGCAAACCCGCACAGACACGGGGAGAATGCCTGAGGCTGGAATCGAACCTGGGACCCTGGTGCTGAGAGACAGCAGTGCTAACCATGTGCCACCCCCAACATGATGTCCCACCTTTCACTGGATGAGATCCATGGCCATTATGAAGCTGCAGAAATCAAACGAGGTAGAAATATTAAAGCAGTTGTGTTGAAAAACGCAAGCATGAGAAGGAAGCGCTTCAGAAAGCTCCGGAAGAAAAACGGTCAGCTTCAGGAAAAACGGCAGAAGAGGAACTGACCAATGGTGGAGCTAACAGTGAGAGCTGTGACGCCCAAGTGGGTGTGCTGAGGGGAGAAGGAAAATCAGGTGGAAGAAATGTGAGAGAGTAAAAAGAGGTCAAAGAACAAAGTGAAGGTGAGCTCCATGTCAATTTTGTTTTTACTTTGTTCAGAATTTGAGGATTTTCAAACCTACGCAGAGGTGTTTGATTTTTAAATAGTCAGTGTGGGAACTCCCCCTCATTCGTAGTAATGCTGGAAAGTGTGGAACACTGAACAAACAGGGTTTTGTATCCTTTTTGTCAGTAATCCAGTGGATTATTCTTCCCTTGCCTCCCAGACCCCAGAGTAGATAACAGCACGCCGCCCACCCCCCATTTAAACCCCGACAGCCCCTCACCCACCAATCACCCAGAGGGACAATTAAGAGCCAATTACACAGCTGTAGGTATGAGGTCACTTGTAATGCAGACGAGGTAAAGATGGCAATTTCCTTCCCGAGAGGACATTAGTGAACCAGATGGGATGTTCCTGACAACGGATTCATGGTCATCATTCGATTCTTAATTCCAGATATTTTTTGTAATGAATTCAAATTCCATCATATGCTGTGGCAGGATTTGAACCTGGGTCCCCAGACATTAAAATGCCAACCCTCCCCTATCATCTTCTGCCCAAACAGTTAAACCGGAGTCTCTGGATTAACACTTATGCCTGAAACATCGATTCTCCTGTTCCTTTGATGCTGCCTGACCTGCTGCGCTTTTCCAGCAACACATTTTTAAGCTCTGATCTCCAGCATCTTCAGTCCTCACTTTCTCCTCTCTGGATTAACAGTCCAGCGATAATACCACCAGGCCATTACCTCACTTTTATTCACGTGAAGCACGAACAGCAGCTTGGATCGGATGGGCTGAATGGCCCCCATTGTTGCGCTGGAAACTGCTCATTCACAAAACCCCACAGTCAGTGGGTCATCGAACGTCGTGAATTGTAACACGTACCACGTTTGGGGATGAGCCCGAGGAGAGTCCAGGGCTGGCGCTGTCAATGGCAGGACTGACTTCCTCACTCTCCTCCTCGGCACTGGCCCCACTCTGCTGGCCTTTCAGTGAAAAAGAACAAGGCTTTCAGTGAGACACAGTCAACTTTATAACTTCACACAGCAGGAGAGAGTACAGAAACCTAGGCACTCATACTATGTCAGTGCCAATGGCAGGTCTTTCTCTGTAATCTCTCAGGAGTCGCTGGCCTGGTGAGTATTTATTGCCCATCCCTAATTGCCCTTAGGCCGAGTGGCTCCCTAGGCCACTTCAGAGGGCAGGTAAGAGTTAATAACAATCACATCATCAGGGGTCTGGAGTCATGTGTAGACCAGACCGGGCAAGTGCAGCAGATTTCTTTCCTGAAAATATTTTAATGAATTAGATGGATCCATATATGGATCCACAGTTGAATTCGACCAGCTTTCTCAGTCATTGAGAGGCATCAAAGAATCTGACCAAAAACAAACAAAACAAAAGTGTTGGAGATCACAGCAGGACCGGCAACATCCATGGAAAGAGACAGAGAGACAGCCAGCTAATGTTTCAAGTCTAAATGACCTTTCGTCAGAACTGAATCTGATACCAAAGTCTGAAGATTGGGCAGGTTCAAGGGAATCGGGAGCAAATCTCCTCGCTGGGTGGAGTCATACCTGGCACACAGATGGTCACGGTTTAGATTAGATTAGATTAACTTACAGTGTGGAAACAGGCCCTTCGGCCCAACAAGTCCACACCGACCCGCCGAAGCGCAACCCACCCATACCCCTACATCTACCCCTTATCTAACACTATGGGCAATTTAGCATGGCCAATTCACCTGACCTGCACATCTTTGGACTGTGGGAGGAAACCGGAGCACCCGGAGGAAACTCACGCAGACACGGGGAGAACGTGCAAACTCCACACAGAGAGTCGCCTGAGGCGGGAATTGAACCCGGGTCTCTGGCGCTGTGAGGCAGCAGTGCTAACCACTGTGCCACCGTGCCACCCACCGCCTCCAACCTCAATGTCCTTGAACCTAGCACTGCCTGATTCTACCTCCTACCAAAGATTCACAAACCTGACTGCCCCGGTCGACCCAATGTCTCGCCTGTGCCTGTCCCATTGAACTCCTGTGTTCCTATTTCCACACCAACCTGTCCCCCTTAGTCCAGGAGCTCCCTACCTATGTTCATGACACCGCCATCATAACACCGTTGGTTGTTCAAGATCAGTCACGTCAACTCCAGGACATCTCATCAGGCGTTCCTCAGAGTCAATACTTGATAATCAATTTGTTCAGAAATGGTACTGCACACTTCTGAGCCAGGTGGGGCTTGAACCTGGGCCTCTTGGTTCAGAGTTATGGACAATACCACTGCACCACAAGTGTCCCGATTCCCCACATTAGTCTCCTAGGCCCAACCATCTTCAGCTGCTTCATCAATGACCTTCCCTCCACTATAAAGGCCTGAAGTGGGGATGTTCATCACCATTCGTGACTCCTCAGATACTAAAGCAGTCCATGCTCAAATGCAACAAGATCTGGACAATATCAAGGCTTAGACTAACAAATGGTAAGTCACACAAATGCCAGGCTATGACCATCACCCACAAGAGACAATCTAATCACTGCCCCTTGACATCACCAAATCCCCCACTACTATCAACATCCTGGGGATTAACAATGACCAGAAACTCAACTGAACTCATTACACAAACACAGTGGCTACAAGAGCAGATCAGTGACTGGGAATACTGTAGTCACCCACCTCCTGACTCCCCAAAGCCTGTCCACCATCTACAAGGCACAAGTCAGGAGTGTGATGGAACACTCCCCCACTTGCCTGGATGGGTGCAGTCCCAACAACACTCAGGAAGCTTGACACCATCCAGGACAAAGCAACCGCTGGATTGGCACCACCCCCACAAGCATCCACTCCCTCCACTCTATAGCAGCAGTGTGTAACCATCGACAAGACGCACTGCAGACACTCAACAAGGCTCCTTCGACAGCACCTTCTAAAACTATGACTTCACCCACCTAGAAGGGAAAACGTAGAAGAGAGGAGCAGGAGTAGGCTATTCGGCCCTTCAAACCTGCTTTGATATTCAATTGTGATCATGGCTGATCATGTGGCTCAATAACCTGCTCCCACTTTCTCCCCAGACCCTTTGATCCCTTCAGGCCTAAGAACTACACCGAACTCCTTCTCAGAATATTTTGTCCTCAACCAAAGGACATGAACAGCAGGTACATGGGAAAACCACCCCCTGCCAGTTCCCTTCCAAGCCACTCACCATCCTGGCTTGGAAATATATCGCTGTTCCTTCAGCGTCGTTGGGTCCAAATCCTGTAGTTACCTCCCTAAGGATATTGTGAGTCTATCTCCAGCCCATGGACTACAGCAGTTCAAGGCGGCAGCTCACCCCCACCTTCCCAATGGCAACTAGGCAACTAAATATTGTCCAGTCAGAATAATAAATAAATTGTCCCATTCAGAGGCTTGAGAACATAGTCTCTTGTAGCCTTGAGAGAGCAGAATACTCACCAATGCTCCGGATCTCATAAATCAGGTGAGGTCTCTCAGAATTATTCCTACTGTCAACCACGCGGTGAAAATGCTTCTTCCGATTCAGAGCACTGCGAAAATTTCTCTTCCATACAATCGGGTCAGGAACATCAATCCCTGGCTTATATCGGCCACTTGCTATCGCCCAAGCCTGTGGAATATTTAAAATGTATTCATCCTTACCCTGCTGAACTCAGCTTCCACACAGACCTCTCAGTCTTGAATAAACAGGAACTTAAGCAACCATTACTACTGATCTTGGATTGTACAGAAATGAAAACAGAAATTGCTGGAAAAGCTCAGCAGGTCTGGCAGTGCCTGTGGAGAGAAATCAGAGTTTACATTCCGGGTCAAGACCTGAAACATTAACCTTGATTTCTTCGCAGCACTGGTGGTATGGGGGGAGCATGGCTGCCTTCCAAGCAGTTGACCCGGGTTCGATTCCCGGCCATCACAAGCTGAGCCTTTATTTTAAAAAGAAACAAAATCAACAATCCTGATTTCTCTCCACAGATGCTGCCAGACCTGCTGAGCTTTTCCAACAATTCCTGATTTACAGCATCCACGGTTCTTTCAATGCTATATAGTTACACAGTAAGAAATGTTACTCTGCTGAATTAATGGATACAAGTTTGTTTCTCTTTCTATGTACTCAGAAGTGCTATCACACACAATTGAGCGACCCTCCCACCTTCAAAATCACCATGACATTTTTCTTGCTTTTTTTAAAAACTACTATCCACCACCAGCCCTTGCAGACAACCCAATATTCACACACAGAGTCCATTACGGAAACTACATACCAACGGTTTTTTTTTTGAAAAGCAGGGGAATAGAATTAGACACAATCAGGACTACTTCAAAAAAATCAAGCCACCAATCATTTTTGGACAAGTAGGAAGTTGACACAACTGCACCTCAAATATTTTGAAGTCATCTTCAGAAACGTCGTGCCTCGAGCGATGTTTCCAGGGGATCTGGAATCGAGTTTTCTCCGCATTCAGCCAATAGAGGCCAGGGTACAGCCCACTGTTTATCTGCTCAATAAGCCAATCACACAACAACGGCTTCTGGGAACCCATTCTGTCGGGATCAAAGGAAAAAGTAGGGATTTTTAAAAATTTTGTTCATGGGATATGGGCATATATGAATAGGAAGGGTTGAGAGAGACACGAGCCAGTGCTTACAAATGGGACTAGATTAATTTAGGGATGTCTGGTCAGCATGGACGAGTTGGGCTGAAGTGTCTGTTTCAGTATGGCCGTTCAGACCCAAAGCAATGTGGCTGGTTCTTGAGTCACATGAAGGCCAGACTGGGTAAGGATGGTAGTTTCCTTCCCTGAAGGACATTAGTGAACCAGATGGGATTTTCCGACAATCAGCAACAGATTCACAGTCATCAAATTAGACTCTTAATTCCTGATCCTATTATTGAATTCAAATGCCAGCAGCCGCCCTGGTGGGATTCGAACCTGGGTCCCCAGAACATGACCTGGGTCTCTGGATTAATAGCTCAGCAATAATGCCACTAGGCCATCATGTCCCCAGGGAGCTGAAGCTTTGGAGCAAAATCAATGAGGAGGAATAATCTCTTGGGTGGGTGGGAGAGGGTGGGGTTGGTGATGAAGAGGGGCAGAAATGAGTACGCAGCACAGAGAGGACAAGAAAAACATTTTTGGAAAATGTGACGCAACGCGAATCAGATTTTCTGACGTCAACTGAGATCTTTCTTCAACGTTCCCTCAGCTCGATGATCATACATGGAATCCCTACAGTGAGGCAAAAGGCCACTCCCTTACCCCAAGACTGTGATCCTGTGACTAAGGGAAGCACCTCTCAGCGTCCACTCGATCAAGAAAGAAAGGCATACATTTACATAGCAACCATCCCAGCCACTAGATGCCTCAAAATGCTTTATTGCCACCGAAGTTCCTTGGAAGCGAGCCACAAGATGCACAGCAAGATTCCACAGACATAGTGAGCAGATTGTTTGTTTGGATGTTTCCTGGTCCACCTGCTCAGAGACGTTATTACACCCCACTACAGCAGGTGGGATTTGAATCCAGGCCTGCTGGTCCAGGGGTAAGGACACTACCCCTGCACCTTAAGTGCCCTGAGCAAATTTGCTCCTCACAATGCCTTCCATTCCAGCGGTAGGGACACCACCACTGTACCACAAGAGGACCCCTCTTGCTCTGAATTTTTTTTATTTGAACCCATTTTCAGAGACGTTATTGCACAGCTCTAGAGCATGTTGGGAGGGAACCCAGGCCTCCACTCAAGAGGCGGGGACATTACAACTATGCCACAAGTGCCCTTAGTTACTTTCTTTGTATTGATGGGAATAATTACCAGCTCAAATCATCCAAGAATATAATCGCCTGCACTTTCTCCTCGACTTGTCCAACATTGTAAATATCAGGCTGAACTTTAACCCTGTTGTCGGGAAATGGAGGGGAATTTGGAGCTGTAGGGAGTTACATCCAGCTGCTTTGGACACATTTACGGCTCCGTCTCCCAGCTCCAAATCCAAGCATGATATTTTGCCAATCCATTAATGAAGCAACCCTGAATTTCATAAAGGCTGTGAATTACAGTGTCCTGTGCTTTTTCATAGAAGAATCGTAGAATGTGGAAGCAGGCCATTTGGTCCATCAACTCCACGCTGACCCTCTGATAAGCTTCTTGTCCAGGCTCACCCTCATCACTCTGCATTTCCCATGGCTAATGCACCTAACCTACGCATCCTGGACTGAGAGGGGAAACCCACACAGACACAGGGTGAATGTGCAAACTCCACACAGACAGTCACCCAAGGCTGTGATTGAACCCAGGTCCCCAGCGCTATGAGGCAGCCGTGCTAACCACTGAGCCACCGTGCTGCACTTTTTCCTATCCCTTGTGTTTGCAAATGAAAAAGAGCTATGTTACCATAGTCCAACCAGGCCATAGGGCTACTCTCTCATTGGAGACAGAGTGAGAAAGTGAGACAACTGGTGGGGTTTTAAGCTGAGGGTCACCTCACCTCAGGCGAGAGGAGACAGTGAGAAGGAGAGTCCCTCACCAGCGCGGGAATTGAACCCACTCTGTTGGCATTATAAACCAGCTGTTCAACCACTTGAGCTAAATGATAAAATTTAAAGCAAACAGCTAAAAGGGGTTATTATTTGCAAAAGATATCCATTATGGTTAATCGCGGAACCATTATGGTGCAGAAAGAGGCCATTGGATCACTACATGTGGAGCTGATATCATTGCGCCTTACGGTGGTGAGTGACATTATCAACTCATCCCAGTCCATGCGCAGCAGTGCAGCCAATGTGTCTGCATGTGGACCATTGGCGATTCCTGCAGAAACGTTCATCACCTCTACCATCCCACCATCCTCCCGTAAAAACGCTAACCCTTACTCCCAATTCCTCCACCTCCGCTGCATCTGCTCAGAACATCCCAGATGGCCTCCTATTTCATGGACTGCAATTTCCCCTTCCACGTGATCAACAATGCCCTCCAGTACATTTCCACCACTTCTTGCACCTTCAATCCCATCCCTCCAATCACAACAATGATAGAACCCCCCCACCCTGGTCCTCACCTTCCATCCCACCAACCTCTGAACACAACGCAGCCTCCTCTGCCACCTACAGTCAGACCCCACCACCACAGATATGTTTCCCTCACCACCCTTTTCAGCATTCTGCAGAGGCCATTCCCTCCGCAGCTCCCTCATTAGCTCTACACCCCCCCACCAACCCACCCTCCCCTCCTGGCACCTTCCCCTGCCACCACGAGAGGTGTAAAACCTGCGCCCACACCTCCCCCCCTCATCTCCATCCAAGACCCCAAAGGATTCTTCTACATTTGACAGAGATTTTCGTGGTCTCCTCCACATTGGGGAGGCAGGACGCCAACTTGCGGAACGTTTCAAAGAACATCTTTGGGACACACGCACCAATCTACTGCCCTGTGGCCGAACACTTCAACTCCCCCTCCCACTCCACTAAGGACATGCAGGCCCTGGGCCTTGTCCATCGCCAAATCCTAACCACCAGACTTCTGGAAGAAGGATACCTCATTTTCTAAGATTAGATTAGATTCTCCACAGTGTAGAAACAGGCCCTTCAGCCCAATAAGTCCACACCAACCCTCTGAACAGTAACCCACCCAGACACATTTCCCTCTGGTTATTACACTTCACACTACGGGCAATTAAGCACTGCCAATTCACCTAACCTGCACATCTTTGGATTGTGGGAGGAAACTGGAGCACCCGGAGGAAACCCACACAGACACAGGGAGAATGTGCAAACTCCACACAGACAGTCACCAGAGGCTGGGATTGAACCTGGGTCCCTGGTGCTGTGAGGCAGCAGTGCTAACCACTGAGCCACCGTGCCACCTTGGGACCCTCTACCCACACAGAATCAAAGCCGATTTCACTGGTTTCCTCCACCCTTCTTATCCCAGATCCAACCCTGCAACTTAGCGCCGCCCTCTTGACCTGTCCATCTTCCTTCCCACCTATCCACTCCACCCTATCACCATTACTCCCCACCTTTATTTACCTATCACCTTCCTAGCTGCCTTCCCCCAGCCCCAACCCTACCATTCATCTCAGTGTCCCCTTTGGCCTCATTCCTGATGAAGGGCTTATGCTCGAAACGTTGACTCTCCTGCTCCTCGGATGCTGCCTGACCTGCTGTGCTTTTCCAGCAACACCCTTTTTGACTCCGACCTGCAGCCCTCACTCCCCCCACCGTCCCGTCTGTTTTATTACCACCAATTGCTGGAGATCGATCTGTTTCTCCGGCGAGGACTGTTAAAGGATTGATTCGTGTTAACTGCAGCACCACCACCCCCACACCACACCAGCCCCTCCCCTCCTCCTCTCCTCTCCTCCTCCTCTCCCCTCCTCCTCTCCCCTCCTCCTCCTCTCCTCTCCTCCTCTCCCCTCCTCCTCTCCTCTCCCCTCCCCTCCCCTCCTCCTCTCCTCTCCTCCCCTCCTCTCCCTATCTCAGGGAAGTGAACGAAAGCATCTTTACCTGGAGCGTTATTTTCAAAGAGTCTACTTCAATCTTGCAGCAGCCACTGAATTGTTGCAGGACACAGCGATGCCAGGTTTTGGGGCCAATTTCCCCCCCGAACCAGATCATATCTTACTTTCACTTCGGGATTTCCTCTGGCCAGCCAATCGCTTATAAACGCCAGCCAGCTCCACCTTCCCTGACATCAGTTCCTCTGGTTTCTCTCGAAGTCTTAAAGGGAAGTTTCCCCAGCTCTGCTGTCCTGGATTTCAGGATTGCCCAAGAGCGAAAGTTTCCCAGTAGAAATTCCAGTGACGCAGAAAATGGATTATCCGCCCTTTGTTTAGATTGCAAGTTGGAAAGTTCATCTCTGTGATGGGGAGGTGCTGGTGTTGGACTGGGGTGTGCAAAGTTAAAAATCACACAACACCAGGGGGTGGGGATGGTTCAACCCGTTTTAACCCCTGCCCTTCTAGAGATGGTTTAAAAAAATCACACAGCATTGGGGATGGGGATGGTTTAACCCCTGCCCTCCTAGAGATGGTTAAAAATCACACAACACTAGGGGGTGGGGATGGTTTAACCCCTGCCCTTCTAGAGATGGTTAAAAAAAATCACACAACACCAGGTTATAGTCCATCAGGTCTATTTGGAAGCACTAACTTTTGGAGCGCTGCTTCTTCATCAGGTGGATGTGGAGCAGGAGCATGAGACTCAGAATTTATAGCAAAAGATGATCATTTCAGTTGCATGACACTGTAATCTTTTGGGATAAATTCTGTGTCTCATGAACCTGCTCCACATCCACCTGATGAAGGAGCAGCGCTCCAAAAGCTAGTGCTTCCAAATAGACCTGGTGGTGTGTGATTTTTAACCATCTCTAGAAAGGCAGGGGTTAAAACAGGTTAAACCATCCCCACCCCCCCAGTTCCCAAATACCAGGATGCACACAGGCCAACCCAACCCAATATCACGTGTTGAGTATTCTTTCCTTCCCAACATCCCTCGGTCTACTGTGTTCCAAGAAAATAGTTCACCACCACCTTCTCAAGTAGCAGTTAGGGTTTTGGGATGGGCTCATCCCTAGATTTCACATGACGATGTGGGAGGGTCAGGATTTTGCATCCTCAGGTAAGGCTGAGAACAAGGGCCCCGTATCCCAGCACTGGGTCATTTTCCTGGCAAGGGTTAGGGTGAGGTGGGAAGGAGGCTGCTCCCCTACACTCAGATCATGGATGACCACGTCCAGGTGGGTGAAGCAGCACGGCTGGGTCTCCCAGGGCAGTCCCCATGGCCCAATGCAGACACTGAAACAGGCCGAGCAGATCCAGACAAGGGGCCAATGCTCCAGGCTGCTTTCCAAGCTCAGCTATAGCAGCAGGGTCAGGCTGGAAAGGTCTCCTCCAGACGTCTACCCGGTAACCCCAACACCACTCTCTCCTCCCCTTCCTCCACCCCTCGTCCAAACCTCCATTCCTCTTTCACCCCCCCCATTCCATCTGCTCCACCATCACCACTCTCCTACATCACTCCTGCCCCTTCCAAACTCCCTCCTACGCACTTCCACTTCTCCCAACTTCTCCCCCCTCCTTCCCCTCCATTCCTCTCCTAACCCTCCATTCCTCCTCCCTCCAACCCACTTCTCCCACCTCCATTCCTCATCTCCTCCTTCTCCCTCTTCCCCAACTTCACCCCATTTCTATTCCCCTTCTCCCTTTTGCTTCTCGTTCCCACCTCCATCACCCCCACCGCCCCCTCCTTCCCCTCCTTCCCCCATCGCCCCCTCCTTCCCCCATCGCTGCCTCCTTCCCACCCACTGCCTTCCTCATTCCCTCCTTCCCCCACCGCTCCCCACCAACCCCCTCCTTCTCCCAGCCCAATACTGGTCTCCTATGTAGTTTGCATAAATTGGAAGACACTGCCTCTAGATGTGCCCCCTCCCCTCCACTTACCTGTCATGGCACTTTCGCATTTTATTCACTCATGGGACATAGGTGTTATGGGCTGGGTCAGCATTTATTGCCTGTCCCTAGTTGCCCCTTGAGAAGGTGGGGGTGAGCTGCTTTCTTGAACTGCTGCAGTCCATGTGCTGTACGTAGACCCACAATACCCTTAGGGAGGGACTTCCAGAATTTTGACCCAGCAACAGTGAAGGAACGGCGATATATTTCCAAGTCAGGATGGTGAGTGGCTCAGAGGGGAACCTGCAGGGGGTGGTATTCCCATGCATCTGCCTTCAAGCTGGAAGGTCTCTGATTGGCTGTCCAACATTAATACCTCACCTGCCATCATTAATTGGATAAGTGATTGGCTGGCTCCTTCAGACAGCAAGTATGGCAAGATAGGCCGAATGGCCTCCCACTGTGCAGTACGATTCTATAGGGTTAGTCATACAGCCACTTGCCAGTGTATGTGAAAGCTGGAGCATTATAAAATCAAATGAATGAACTATCACAGTCTGCTACACTTAAGTACATCCTTGACGTTTAAAAAATTAATTCTGAGGTGTGGGTGCTACTGACCAAGGCAGCAATTATTGCCTGGACAGTAATAAAGAGTCAGCCAAGGCTGACTCCTGTCCTGCAGGAAGGCTAGCCAAGGGTGGTCTGATCAGTATGTTGTGAGGATGGGTGTCAGGTGTCTTTTATAGCTACATTGGATCTGTGCTCTATGCCCTGTTTCTCATTTGATTGCACTGTCTTGTCTGTGTTTGTTACTGTTATCTTTGATGAACGGAAGTGGGATTTGAGGTTTGTCCTCATTTCTCTGAAAACCTGTTAAACAGTGAGGTTTGGCTTTGCTGCCTTTCTCATGTATATAGGTTTTTTTTGTAAACTGCTGCTTTCTGATTGTTGTCAATTGTATTTTGTACTGTTTAATAAAATAAAGAGTCGGCCACCTGCCTTCGCCACTGCTGCCTGGGGCCTAACTCCACCGCTGCTGCTGCCTGGGGCCTAACTCCACCGCTGCTGCTGCCTGGGGCCTAACTCCACCGCTGCTGCTGCCTGGGGCCTAACTCCACCGCTGCTGCTGCTGCCTGGGGCCTAACTCCACCGCTGCTGCTGCTGCCTGGGGCCTAACTCCACCGCTGCTGCTGCTGCCTGGGGCCTAACTCCACCGCTGCTGCTGCTGCCTGGGGCCTAACTCCACCGCTGCTGCTGCTGCCTGGGGCCTAACTCCACCGCTGCTGCTGCTGCCTGGGGCCTAACTCCACCGCTGCTGCTGCTGCCTGGGGCCTAACTCCACCGCTGCTGCTGCTGCCTGGGGCCTAACTCCACCGCTGCTGCTGCTGCCTGGGGCCTAACTCCACCGCTGCTGCTGCTGCCTGGGGCCTAACTCCACCGCTGCTGCTGCTGCCTGGGGCCTAACTCCACCGCTGCTGCTGCTGCCTGGGGCCTAACTCCACCGCTGCTGCTGCTGCCTGGGGCCTAACTCCACCGCTGCTGCTGCTGCCTGGGGCCTAACTCCACCGCTGCTGCTGCTGCCTGGGGCCTAACTCCACCGCTGCTGCTGCTGCCTGGGGCCTAACTCCACCGCTGCTGCTGCTGCCTGGGGCCTAACTCCACCGCTGCTGCTGCTGCCTGGGGCCTAACTCCACCGCTGCTGCTGCTGCCTGGGGCCTAACTCCACCGCTGCTGCTGCTGCCTGGGGCCTAACTCCACCGCTGCTGCTGCTGCCTGGGGCCTAACTCCACCGCTGCTGCTGCTGCCTGGGGCCTAACTCCACCGCTGCTGCTGCTGCCTGGGGCCTAACTCCACCGCTGCTGCTGCTGCCTGGGGCCTAACTCCACCGCTGCTGCTGCTGCCTGGGGCCTAACTCCACCGCTGCTGCTGCTGCCTGGGGCCTAACTCCACCGCTGCTGCTGCTGCCTGGGGCCTAACTCCACCGCTGCTGCTGCTGCCTGGGGCCTAACTCCACCGCTGCTGCTGCTGCCTGGGGCCTAACTCCACCGCTGCTGCTGCTGCCTGGGGCCTAACTCCACCGCTGCTGCTGCTGCCTGGGGCCTAACTCCACCGCTGCTGCTGCTGCCTGGGGCCTAACTCCACCGCTGCTGCTGCTGCCTGGGGCCTAACTCCACCGCTGCTGCTGCTGCCTGGGGCCTAACTCCACCGCTGCTGCTGCTGCCTGGGGCCTAACTCCACCGCTGCTGCTGCTGCCTGGGGCCTAACTCCACCGCTGCTGCTGCTGCCTGGGGCCTAACTCCACCGCTGCTGCTGCTGCCTGGGGCCTAACTCCACCGCTGCTGCTGCTGCCTGGGGCCTAACTCCACCGCTGCTGCTGCTGCCTGGGGCCTAACTCCACCGCTGCTGCTGCTGCCTGGGGCCTAACTCCACCGCTGCTGCTGCTGCCTGGGGCCTAACTCCACCGCTGCTGCTGCTGCCTGGGGCCTAACTCCACCGCTGCTGCTGCTGCCTGGGGCCTAACTCCACCGCTGCTGCTGCTGCCTGGGGCCTAACTCCACCGCTGCTGCTGCTGCCTGGGGCCTAACTCCACCGCTGCTGCTGCTGCCTGGGGCCTAACTCCACCGCTGCTGCTGCTGCCTGGGGCCTAACTCCACCGCTGCTGCTGCTGCCTGGGGCCTAACTCCACCGCTGCTGCTGCTGCCTGGGGCCTAACTCCACCGCTGCTGCTGCTGCCTGGGGCCTAACTCCACCGCTGCTGCTGCTGCCTGGGGCCTAACTCCACCGCTGCTGCTGCTGCCTGGGGCCTAACTCCACCGCTGCTGCTGCTGCCTGGGGCCTAACTCCACCGCTGCTGCTGCTGCCTGGGGCCTAACTCCACCGCTGCTGCTGCTGCCTGGGGCCTAACTCCACCGCTGCTGCTGCTGCCTGGGGCCTAACTCCACCGCTGCTGCTGCTGCCTGGGGCCTAACTCCACCGCTGCTGCTGCTGCCTGGGGCCTAACTCCACCGCTGCTGCTGCTGCCTGGGGCCTAACTCCACCGCTGCTGCTGCTGCCTGGGGCCTAACTCCACCGCTGCTGCTGCTGCCTGGGGCCTAACTCCACCGCTGCTGCTGCTGCCTGGGGCCTAACTCCACCGCTGCTGCTGCTGCCTGGGGCCTAACTCCACCGCTGCTGCTGCTGCCTGGGGCCTAACTCCACCGCTGCTGCTGCTGCCTGGGGCCTAACTCCACCGCTGCTGCTGCTGCCTGGGGCCTAACTCCACCGCTGCTGCTGCTGCCTGGGGCCTAACTCCACCGCTGCTGCTGCTGCCTGGGGCCTAACTCCACCGCTGCTGCTGCTGCCTGGGGCCTAACTCCACCGCTGCTGCTGCTGCCTGGGGCCTAACTCCACCGCTGCTGCTGCTGCCTGGGGCCTAACTCCACCGCTGCTGCTGCTGCCTGGGGCCTAACTCCACCGCTGCTGCTGCTGCCTGGGGCCTAACTCCACCGCTGCTGCTGCTGCCTGGGGCCTAACTCCACCGCTGCTGCTGCTGCCTGGGGCCTAACTCCACCGCTGCTGCTGCTGCCTGGGGCCTAACTCCACCGCTGCTGCTGCTGCCTGGGGCCTAACTCCACCGCTGCTGCTGCTGCCTGGGGCCTAACTCCACCGCTGCTGCTGCTGCCTGGGGCCTAACTCCACCGCTGCTGCTGCTGCCTGGGGCCTAACTCCACCGCTGCTGCTGCTGCCTGGGGCCTAACTCCACCGCTGCTGCTGCTGCCTGGGGCCTAACTCCACCGCTGCTGCTGCTGCCTGGGGCCTAACTCCACCGCTGCTGCTGCTGCCTGGGGCCTAACTCCACCGCTGCTGCTGCTGCCTGGGGCCTAACTCCACCGCTGCTGCTGCTGCCTGGGGCCTAACTCCACCGCTGCTGCTGCTGCCTGGGGCCTAACTCCACCGCTGCTGCTGCTGCCTGGGGCCTAACTCCACCGCTGCTGCTGCTGCCTGGGGCCTAACTCCACCGCTGCTGCTGCTGCCTGGGGCCTAACTCCACCGCTGCTGCTGCTGCCTGGGGCCTAACTCCACCGCTGCTGCTGCTGCCTGGGGCCTAACTCCACCGCTGCTGCTGCTGCCTGGGGCCTAACTCCACCGCTGCTGCTGCTGCCTGGGGCCTAACTCCACCGCTGCTGCTGCTGCCTGGGGCCTAACTCCACCGCTGCTGCTGCTGCCTGGGGCCTAACTCCACCGCTGCTGCTGCTGCCTGGGGCCTAACTCCACCGCTGCTGCTGCTGCCTGGGGCCTAACTCCACCGCTGCTGCTGCTGCCTGGGGCCTAACTCCACCGCTGCTGCTGCTGCCTGGGGCCTAACTCCACCGCTGCTGCTGCTGCCTGGGGCCTAACTCCACCGCTGCTGCTGCTGCCTGGGGCCTAACTCCACCGCTGCTGCTGCTGCCTGGGGCCTAACTCCACCGCTGCTGCTGCTGCCTGGGGCCTAACTCCACCGCTGCTGCTGCTGCCTGGGGCCTAACTCCACCGCTGCTGCTGCTGCCTGGGGCCTAACTCCACCGCTGCTGCTGCTGCCTGGGGCCTAACTCCACCGCTGCTGCTGCTGCCTGGGGCCTAACTCCACCGCTGCTGCTGCTGCCTGGGGCCTAACTCCACCGCTGCTGCTGCTGCCTGGGGCCTAACTCCACCGCTGCTGCTGCTGCCTGGGGCCTAACTCCACCGCTGCTGCTGCTGCCTGGGGCCTAACTCCACCGCTGCTGCTGCTGCCTGGGGCCTAACTCCACCGCTGCTGCTGCTGCCTGGGGCCTAACTCCACCGCTGCTGCTGCTGCCTGGGGCCTAACTCCACCGCTGCTGCTGCTGCCTGGGGCCTAACTCCACCGCTGCTGCTGCTGCCTGGGGCCTAACTCCACCGCTGCTGCTGCTGCCTGGGGCCTAACTCCACCGCTGCTGCTGCTGCCTGGGGCCTAACTCCACCGCTGCTGCTGCTGCCTGGGGCCTAACTCCACCGCTGCTGCTGCTGCCTGGGGCCTAACTCCACCGCTGCTGCTGCTGCCTGGGGCCTAACTCCACCGCTGCTGCTGCTGCCTGGGGCCTAACTCCACCGCTGCTGCTGCTGCCTGGGGCCTAACTCCACCGCTGCTGCTGCTGCCTGGGGCCTAACTCCACCGCTGCTGCTGCTGCCTGGGGCCTAACTCCACCGCTGCTGCTGCTGCCTGGGGCCTAACTCCACCGCTGCTGCTGCTGCCTGGGGCCTAACTCCACCGCTGCTGCTGCTGCCTGGGGCCTAACTCCACCGCTGCTGCTGCTGCCTGGGGCCTAACTCCACCGCTGCTGCTGCTGCCTGGGGCCTAACTCCACCGCTGCTGCTGCTGCCTGGGGCCTAACTCCACCGCTGCTGCTGCTGCCTGGGGCCTAACTCCACCGCTGCTGCTGCTGCCTGGGGCCTAACTCCACCGCTGCTGCTGCTGCCTGGGGCCTAACTCCACCGCTGCTGCTGCTGCCTGGGGCCTAACTCCACCGCTGCTGCTGCTGCCTGGGGCCTAACTCCACCGCTGCTGCTGCTGCCTGGGGCCTAACTCCACCGCTGCTGCTGCTGCCTGGGGCCTAACTCCACCGCTGCTGCTGCTGCCTGGGGCCTAACTCCACCGCTGCTGCTGCTGCCTGGGGCCTAACTCCACCGCTGCTGCTGCTGCCTGGGGCCTAACTCCACCGCTGCTGCTGCTGCCTGGGGCCTAACTCCACCGCTGCTGCTGCTGCCTGGGGCCTAACTCCACCGCTGCTGCTGCTGCCTGGGGCCTAACTCCACCGCTGCTGCTGCTGCCTGGGGCCTAACTCCACCGCTGCTGCTGCTGCCTGGGGCCTAACTCCACCGCTGCTGCTGCTGCCTGGGGCCTAACTCCACCGCTGCTGCTGCTGCCTGGGGCCTAACTCCACCGCTGCTGCTGCTGCCTGGGGCCTAACTCCACCGCTGCTGCTGCTGCCTGGGGCCTAACTCCACCGCTGCTGCTGCTGCCTGGGGCCTAACTCCACCGCTGCTGCTGCTGCCTGGGGCCTAACTCCACCGCTGCTGCTGCTGCCTGGGGCCTAACTCCACCGCTGCTGCTGCTGCCTGGGGCCTAACTCCACCGCTGCTGCTGCTGCCTGGGGCCTAACTCCACCGCTGCTGCTGCTGCCTGGGGCCTAACTCCACCGCTGCTGCTGCTGCCTGGGGCCTAACTCCACCGCTGCTGCTGCTGCCTGGGGCCTAACTCCACCGCTGCTGCTGCTGCCTGGGGCCTAACTCCACCGCTGCTGCTGCTGCCTGGGGCCTAACTCCACCGCTGCTGCTGCTGCCTGGGGCCTAACTCCACCGCTGCTGCTGCTGCCTGGGGCCTAACTCCACCGCTGCTGCTGCTGCCTGGGGCCTAACTCCACCGCTGCTGCTGCTGCCTGGGGCCTAACTCCACCGCTGCTGCTGCTGCCTGGGGCCTAACTCCACCGCTGCTGCTGCTGCCTGGGGCCTAACTCCACCGCTGCTGCTGCTGCCTGGGGCCTAACTCCACCGCTGCTGCTGCTGCCTGGGGCCTAACTCCACCGCTGCTGCTGCTGCCTGGGGCCTAACTCCACCGCTGCTGCTGCTGCCTGGGGCCTAACTCCACCGCTGCTGCTGCTGCCTGGGGCCTAACTCCACCGCTGCTGCTGCTGCCTGGGGCCTAACTCCACCGCTGCTGCTGCTGCCTGGGGCCTAACTCCACCGCTGCTGCTGCTGCCTGGGGCCTAACTCCACCGCTGCTGCTGCTGCCTGGGGCCTAACTCCACCGCTGCTGCTGCTGCCTGGGGCCTAACTCCACCGCTGCTGCTGCTGCCTGGGGCCTAACTCCACCGCTGCTGCTGCTGCCTGGGGCCTAACTCCACCGCTGCTGCTGCTGCCTGGGGCCTAACTCCACCGCTGCTGCTGCTGCCTGGGGCCTAACTCCACCGCTGCTGCTGCTGCCTGGGGCCTAACTCCACCGCTGCTGCTGCTGCCTGGGGCCTAACTCCACCGCTGCTGCTGCTGCCTGGGGCCTAACTCCACCGCTGCTGCTGCTGCCTGGGGCCTAACTCCACCGCTGCTGCTGCTGCCTGGGGCCTAACTCCACCGCTGCTGCTGCTGCCTGGGGCCTAACTCCACCGCTGCTGCTGCTGCCTGGGGCCTAACTCCACCGCTGCTGCTGCTGCCTGGGGCCTAACTCCACCGCTGCTGCTGCTGCCTGGGGCCTAACTCCACCGCTGCTGCTGCTGCCTGGGGCCTAACTCCACCGCTGCTGCTGCTGCCTGGGGCCTAACTCCACCGCTGCTGCTGCTGCCTGGGGCCTAACTCCACCGCTGCTGCTGCTGCCTGGGGCCTAACTCCACCGCTGCTGCTGCTGCCTGGGGCCTAACTCCACCGCTGCTGCTGCTGCCTGGGGCCTAACTCCACCGCTGCTGCTGCTGCCTGGGGCCTAACTCCACCGCTGCTGCTGCTGCCTGGGGCCTAACTCCACCGCTGCTGCTGCTGCCTGGGGCCTAACTCCACCGCTGCTGCTGCTGCCTGGGGCCTAACTCCACCGCTGCTGCTGCTGCCTGGGGCCTAACTCCACCGCTGCTGCTGCTGCCTGGGGCCTAACTCCACCGCTGCTGCTGCTGCCTGGGGCCTAACTCCACCGCTGCCGCTGCCTGGGGCCTAACTCCACCGCTGCCGCTGCCTGGGGCCTGTCTTCACCGCTGCCGCTGCCTGGGGCCTGTCTTCACCGCTGCCGCTGCCTGGGGCCTGTCTTCACCGCTGCTGCTGCCTGGGGCCTGTCTTCACCGCTGCTGCTGCCTGGGGCCTGTCTTCACCGCTGCTGCTGCCTGGGGCCTGTCTTCACTGCTGCTGCTGCCTGGGGCCTGTCTTCACTGCTGCTGCTGCCTGGGGCCTGTCTTCACTGCTGCTGCTGCCTGGGGCCTGTCTTCACTGCTGCTGCTGCCTGGGGCCTGTCTTCACTGCTGCTGCTGCCTGGGGCCTGTCTTCACTGCTGCTGCTGCCTGGGGCCTAACTCCACCACTGCTGCCTGGGGCCTGTCTTCACTGCTGCTGCTGCCTGGGGCCTAACTCCACCACTGCTGCCTGGGGCCTGTCTTCACTGCTGCTGCTGCCTGGGGCCTAACTCCACCGCTGCTGCCTGGGGCCTAACTCCACCGCTGCTGCCTGGGGCCTGTCTTCACCGCTGCTGCCTGGGGCCTAACTCCACCGCTGCTGCCTGGGGCCTGTCTTCACTGCTGCTGCCTGGGGCCTAACTCCACCGCTGCTGCTGCCTGGGGCCTAACTCCACCGCTGCTGCCAAAAAAGTCAGCCACATTCCTGTGGGTTTGGAGTCACATTTAAACCCAGGATAACAGATTTCCTTCCTGAAGCAGTTTAGCAAGCCAGAGGAACTAGCTCTCTTGTGCTGACTTCCCATTGGATCCAAATTTGCCGAGGTGGGATTTGAATCCCATGTCCCCAGGGCATTAACCTATAAGTCTGGGTTATCCACCCAGTGACATTATAATTAGACAATCAACATCTTCCTGTATGCAATGTGTAAGATTGCACCTGCAAGGCAGCCAGTGGCCAGCAGGAGCCACTGTTGTGCACATTTAAAGACAGTTGGTGATGTTTTCTTGCACTTTTTTAACATCCTGTTCAGTAATCAATTTACACGAGTCACGAGGAAGTCTCTGGCCGATTCAGTCACTGCCTGAGCCCAGACACTCCCAGTCAGTTACAGAACCTGCCCAGAAAAGGCCAGGGGAGGCATACTAAAATATCATTGGCTATGCAGCACTCTGGGACATCCTGAGGCCACAAAGGATGCTATTCAAATGCAAATCATTTTTGGTCTTGGCCAAGCTTGCTGACATTTGCATTTGAATAGCATCCTTCCTGACCTCCAGGCATCCCAGAATGCTTTGCAACCAATAACATGCTTGCTTGCGAGGCTCAGCCACTGCTGTAAGGTGGGAATTGATTTGAGCACAGCAAGATCCCAGACACAGCAAAGAGCTAATGACAGAGTCAGGCCACGCTTGATGACACCACACTTGATGAGCATGCACATTACGAACGCTATCTCTTATAAATACGGTTACAAATATTTACAAAAGAAAATTATTGACAGTAGTTTTGTTAAACATTATGTCACCTACAATTTTTTTCCCACAAATCCACCGGGGGCGGGGGGGGATAAGTGCACCAACGCTGAGTGATCTCTACCAGGCCGATACTCCCAGGATCGAGGCAGTGGGCACAGGTAAGCAGCTACGATGGATGAGCCACACTGTTTGTACGCCTAGCACCAGATTCTGTAAATAGGTGCTGTACTCCAAACTCTGTGCTGGGAGGTGATCACTAGGAGGGCACAGGTACCATTACAAGAGCGTTCTTAATAATCTCCCTGAAAGAAATGCAGCATTCCCACTAACACAATGGTTCACTTGACCCTGGAACGCATAAATGGGAGAAGTGTCCACAAAGACACCAACTACTCTGCGTGGTGTAAGTGGAGTGCAAACAGCAGAAAGAGCATGCAGAGGAGTTACTGTAGAGTTAATGGTAAATCTACTGCACAGCAGGCGGAACCATGACAGGGGCCACAATGGCAAACGTGGCAGAACTACATGGGAATCCTGGTGAGGTCTACACTGAGCTTGGAAGCCAAACCCTGCAGCCCACATCGCTCTTCCAAACCAACCCCCAGGAGCCAGTATCCAGACAGTCTCACCCCCCCCATCCACAAACCAACCCCCGGGAACCAGTATCCGGACAGTCTAACCTCCCCCCCCATTCTCAAACCAACCCCCAGGAACCAGTATCCAGACAGTCTCACACCCCCCCATCATCCACAAACCAACCCCCAGGAACCAGTATCCGGACAGTCTCACAGCCCCCCCCATCCACAAACCAACCCCCAGGAACCAGTATCCGGACAGTCTCACCTCCCCCCCCATCCACAAACCAACCCCCAGGAGCCAGTACCCAGACAGTCTCACCGCCCCCCCCCCATCCACAAACCAACCCCCGGGAACCAGTATCCGGACAGTCTAACCTCCCCCCCCCATTCTCAAACCAACCCCCAGGAACCAGTATCCAGACAGTCTCACCCCCCCCATCCACAAACCAACCCCCAGGAGCCAGTACCCAGACAGTCTCACCGCCCCCCGCCCCCAATCCAATCCACAATCCATTCCCAGGAACCAGTACCCAGACAGTCACACCCCCCCACACCCCCCATCCACAAACCAACCCCCGGGAACCAGTACCCAGACAGTCTCACCCCCCCCATCCACACACCAACCCCCAGGAGCCAGTATCCAGACAGTCTCACACCACCCCCCATCCACAAACCAACCCCTAGGAACCAGTATCCAGACAGTCCCACACTCCCCCCCCCCGCCACCACCACCCCCCCAACCCCCCCACCTGTCCCCATGTCGGACAGAGTCTGCTCCTCCAGGATTGGATGGTTCACCCACCACAAAACCGACTCTCCCAAAGAGAATCAAGCCACCCTCGACACGAGGGACCGCCAACAATGAAATAGAGGAACACTGGGACACAGAAACAAAGGAGAACTTTTATCTAAATTGTTAAAAAATCGGTTAAAAATGCATGCATGTGTGGTCGGAAGTAATCAGCTGTGCTTTACGTAACAAAACAACTTAATGAGTACAACAAACTGTGTGTTTTAGCCAGCACGTTTATCAACTAACATCCTTAATAAAGCGGCAAAAATCATCTACCTTAAACACCACAAAGTTTACTGTATTATTCTGTCCAATTATTACAGTTTTATTTTAATTTATTATCTCAGTGTAAATATACTTGCTGTTCAATCGAAGGGCCACAAAAATATCAACAGTTGGTTCAATTCCAAGTCAATTTCTCCCCCTGGAGGCTCAGTGGTTAGCACAGCTGCCTCATAGTACAGGGTGACAGTGAGGTCTGCAGATGCTGGAGATCAGAGCCGAGAGCGTGTTGCTGGAAAAGCACAGCAGGTCAGGCAGCATCCAAGGAGCAGGAGAATCAACATTTCGGGCTGAAGCCCTTCATCAGGATCCATCCTGAAATGTCGATTTTCCTGCTCATAGTACAGTGAACCGAGTTCAGTTCCACCCTTGGTGACCATTATTGTGGGTTTCCTCCGGGTGCTCCGTTTTTCTCCCACAGTCCAAAGATGTGCAGGCTAGGGTGGATTGGCCTCGGGAAATGGCCCATAGTGTCCAGGATGTGCAGGTTAGGGTGGATTGCCCTTTGGAAATTGCCCATAGTGTCTAGGGATGTGCAGGTTAGGGTGGATTGCCCTTTGGAAATTGCCCATAGTGTCTAGGGATGTGCAGGCTAGGGTGGATTAGCCATGGGAAATGCAGGGTTACAGGGATGGGGTGATCTGGGTGGGATGCTGTTCAGAGGGTCAGTGTGGACTTGAAGGGCTGAATGGCCTGCTCCCACACTGCAGGGATTTTATGATATGAATACCGTGATGTCCGAGTGGTCAGCTGAGGGCATGAGTGCGAAGGAACTCTGCTGGTAAGTTTTACTTTAGCCAAAGTTACATCATGAATTCAGTGATTTATGCTGTAAATGAAGTGTAACAGTGACGTGCATAGCCCCTGCATTACATTTCTATTACTTAAAAGTTTCCCTTTACTATTCAATAACTGTTTTGATGTTGTGATGGTGTTAGTAGACAGACTTTTTCATGTTTCAGTCTCATGAGTCACATTCCTCGAATTTGACTGTTGGTGACACATTGAGAATTCAGACCCAATCCATGTCTCTGCCACAGCACACGGCCCTTATCGAGAAAATGTTTACCTGGAAGCAGGAATGTGAGTTGGCCCCACTGCTGATTCTTACATCAGCGCTATCGCCTTGCATGCATTCACATCATCATCACTCTTAACTTCCAGGAGTCTGTCTGGCTCATCGGCCTACTGCTCTCTAAACCACCTTCTCAATGCAATACTGCAATACTCTGCATTTCCATAGCTCCGTTCACATAGTGCAAATATCCCTATGTACTTCACCATTGGGCACTTAAGGGCGGCACGGTTGGCACAGTGGTTAGCACTGCTACCTCACAGCGTCTGAGACCCGGGTTCAATTCCCGCCTCAGGCGACTGACTGTGTGGAGTTTGCACGTTCTCCCCGTGTCTGTGTGGGTTTCCTCCGGGTGCTCCGGTTTCCTCCCACAGTCCAAAGATGTGCAGGCCAGGTGAATTGGCCATGCTAAATTGCCCATAGTGTTAGGTAAGGGGTAAATGTAGATGTAGGGGTATGGGTGGCTTACGCATCGGCGGGGCGGTGTGGACTTGTTGGGCCGAAGGGCCTGTTTCCACACTGTAAGTAATCTAATCTATCTAATCTATCTAATGTCAGGCCAGGTGACCAAAGGAGAGAGGTTCCCCAAGGAGCGACTTAAAGAGAGATGGAGGGAGAGAGTTCGCTGTTATGTAATAATTGAAAATGGGTAATAGGAGATGGGTGAGATAGCAAACAAATATTTTGGGTCGGTGTTTACTGTGGAGAAGAACATGGAAGCGAGGGAAATGGGGGAAATAAATAATGATGTCTTGAAAAGAGTTCATATTACAAAAGAGTAGCCAGAAGAAGTGGTGGAGGTGGGTTCAATTACAGCATTTAAAAGGCAAATGGGTGGGTTTATGAAGGTTTAGAGGGATGTGGGCCAAGTGCTGGCTAACAGGACTGGATCAGTTTAGGATATCTGGTCAGCATGGATGAGTTGGACCAAAAGGTCTGTTTCTGTGACTCTAACCTAAAGGCTGACAAGATTTTATTTGAAGAAATCAGTTCTCATCTCAGTTCAAATGACAGTAATTCACAATTCCAGAGAGTCTAGCCAGGTCAAGTGGCCTGCAGTATCCATTCTGTCACAGCCTCTAGATCCTTACACAAGGGATCCCCAATTTGTAAACGTATGACTTATGAATGCTTCTACTTATAAGCAAAATCCCACACAGGGTTATCATTTTAAAGACCCAACCTACGTACGGCTATTTTCAATTTGCACACAAACCGACTTGCAAACAGACACTAGAATGGAACCCATTCACAGCCCAGGCACTGCCTGGACCATTGGTCATTCTTCAAAACATAGCTCAGGGATGGACAGAACTGGCAGCTTAATGTTCCAGGGTATTGATGCTATGGAAAGGATTGAAAGGGGAGGTAAGAGAGGAGGGAGAGTGGCCTTTTTGATGAGGGATAACATTATGGCTGTACTTAGAGAGGATATTCCTGGGAATAGTCCAGGATGTTATTTGGTCAAATCGAGAAGTAAGAAATGGATGATCACCATATTGGGATTGTACTACAGACCTGCTAATAGTCAGTGGGAAATTGAGAAACAAATTTGTAAGGAGATCTCAGTTATCTGTAAGAATAATAGGGTGGTTATGGGAAGGGATTTTAACTCTCCAAACATTGACTGGGACTGTCATAGCACTAAGGGTTTAGATGGAGACGAATTTGTTAAGTATGTGCAAGAAAACTTTCTGATTCAGTATGTGGATGTACCTACTAGAGAATGTGCAAAATTTAAGCTAAGCTTGGGAAATAAGGCAGGGCAGGTGACTGAGGTGTCAGTGGGGGAGCACTCTGGGGCTAGCAACCATAATTCTATTAGATTTAAAATAGTGATGGAGAAGGATAGACCAGATCTAAAAGTTAAAGTTCTGAATTGAGGGGAGGCCAATTTTGAGGGTATTTCGAAGAACTTTCAGAAGTTGGTTGGGGGCGGATGTTCACAGGTAAAGTTGGAAAATAGGAAACCTTCAAAAATGAGATAACGAGAGTCCAGTATATTCCTGTTCGGGTGGTAGGTGTAGAGAATGCTGGATGACTAGGGAAATTGAGGCTTTGGTCAAAACTAAGAAGGAAGCATATGTCAGGTATGACTAGCAGAGATCGAATTCATTCTTAGAAGAGTATAATGGCAGTAGGAGTATACTCAGCACTCAATCACAGCACCCAGTTTATACACAGTCTGGGAGGAGCCATGAAAGTACGTTGGAAAGGCTTAAGCCCTACAAAGAGGATTATGAAAATCTCCTCAAGGTGAATAAAATACTAACTGATACAGATGATGTAAGCACAGAGGATTACTTCACATTAAAACAGGAGAGTGGAAAGCGATGACACACATAGATTTGGAAGAGCTCATTGACTCAAAGATTTCAGACTTCTAGCAGCCTGGAGGCAACTTTCAAATCCCGCATGTACCAAGGAGGAGGACTTCAGCTGGTTCTGCATCGGCCATATCATGGAGACTAGCATCATACTGTTGAATATATACGTACACTATGTATATCTGTCATGTCGGCAAAAGTGAGGACTGCAGATGCTGGAAACCAGAGTTTAGATTAGAGTGGTGTTGGAAAAGCACAGCAGGTCAGGCAGCATCCAAGGAGCAGGAGAATCGACGTTTCGGGCAAAAACCCTTCATCAGGAATGGAGGCAGGGAGTCTCCAGGGTGGAGAGATAAATGGGAGAGGGTGGTGGGGCTGGGGAGAAGGTTGCAAAGAGTACAATAGGTGATTGGGGGTGAGGATGGAGGTTATAGGTCAGAGAGGAGGGTGGGGGAAAGTAGAAAAATGTACAATAGGTGAATGGGGGTGGGGATGGAGGTGATAAGTCAGAGGGGAGGGTGGGGGAAGGTGGCCAAGAGTACAATAGGTGAATGGGGGTGGGGATGGAGATGATCGATCAGAGGGGAGGGTGAAGTGGATAGGTGGGAAGGGATATTGGCAGGTAGGACAGGTCATGAGGACAGTGCTGCGCTGGAAGGTTGGAACTGGGGTAAGGTAGGGGAAGGGGAAATGAGGAAACTGGTGAAGAACTGGACAGAATATCTGTCATGTAGTGTAACCTGTTTCCTTTATTTTCTCTATTTTTCATACCTAAGGTTTGCACAAAGAGTAAAGAACAATACAGCACAGGAACAGGCCCTTCGGCCCTCCAAGCCTTTGCTGACACATTTTGCCCTTCCATGCTAAAGCTGTCTTAAAGAACAAAGAAAACATTATACCTAAGATGGTGCCATGTGTTGGCAACATTGTACACTTTGCACTGTCCTCCTGTTCTTTTGTAACTTGAGTACACATGGCGATAAACTGAATTCTAATTCTAAAGGGTCTTCTCCCACAACACAGACTGGAGTGTCCCACCAGCGTGTTTTTGTATTTGTTCATGGGAATGTCGTGACACTGGAAGCTGCCCTAATTGTCGTTGAGCTGAGAGATCAGCCAAACTGCATCAGAGGGCTAATGATGCAGAATGGATACAGAAGGGCAAGTTTCCTTCATGAAAGGGCATTGGTGAGTCTGATGGGTTTTACAACAATGAACAATAGTTTCATGGCTATCATGGCTAACATGGGTGGCACAGTGGCTCAGTGGTTAGCACTGCTGCCTCACAGCACCAGGGTCCCAGGTTCAATTCCCGCCTCAGGTGTCTGTCTGTGTGGAGTTTGCACATTCTCCCTGTGTCTGCGTGGGTTTCCTCCCACAGTCCAAAGATGCGCAGGTCAGGTGAATTAGCCATGCTAACTTGCCCATAGTGTGAGGTGCATTAGTTAGAGGGGAAATGGGTCTGGGTGGGTTACTCTTTGGAGGGTCACTGTGGACTGGTTGGGCCAAAGGGCCTGTTTCCACACTGTAGGGAATCTAATCATTGAGACTAATTTTCAACTGCAAACCTTCAGATACTTATTTCTAATCGACCTGTTCAATATTTGTACAGATACCTAGAGCAGGTGAGACTTGAACCTGTGTCTCTTAGCTCAGGTCACTGCATCACAAGAATTCATTCCAGACTTTTCCCTGTTTAATTTAAATTCTATGTAGCTGCCCTGATGGGATTTGAACCCACACTCTACACAGCACTAACCTGGGCCCCTGGATTCTACCCTGCCTAGCATTACTGATGGTCAAGCCTGCATTGCGCTTAACTAAGATTGATCTGAAGCCGGAATCCTATCCAGTAACTCGAAGGTTCACTGTCTTTGCAGGTTGTTAGATGCATAACATTCACAATTTTGAGGAGATAAATGATTGGGTTGAGGTTTGAGAGGGGTTTACCCTCTCTCAAGGAATGGAGTGGGAAGGGAGGATAGAATCTGACTGATCTGGATGAGGTCCTAAAGGTTCCACCACCTGGTCACAATGGCCCTTTCTGAGGTGAACAGACACTGGAAACTAATAACCTGGAGGGGTCAGAGGGTTCACAGACAGAGGAACTGCACTCTCTTCTCCCTCAATATTTCCAACCACCTGGGAAGACAGTAACTCAACGATGGTCAAATGTAGGGTATTGTTTTCCTGCATGGCCCAGTACTCACAAAGACATGGTGGACATACACTGAGGGCGGTTATAACATTATTACAACTACCCTCAACAAATAGCTACATTGTAACTATATGTTGAGGGTGGTTGTAGGCTTACACTGAGGGCTGTGATATTTCACAACACAACAGGAACATATCAGTTAACACTACTGACCATCCGGAATATTTAGAGGAGACGTGGATGGTTCCGTTTTTCCCTCTTGAAGGAACTCATCCAATCATTGACCCGGGGAGTGCACCCCCCCCGCCCTCGACAAACAACAACAACAACTTGCATTCAGAGAGCACCTTCAAAATGGCATAGTGCTTTATTTGACACCAAGTCACATATGCAAGGGTTAAGAGGGGTGACAGAAAGCTCAGTCTGTGAGCTGGATGAAAGGAGGTGTGACAGGAAGAGAGGATTCAGGCAGCTAAAACATGACCATGAATAGTGGAGCAAATAATGACCAGTGGCTTGGTCCAAAAGGTACAGCAATGTCATTATTTATTCACGGGATGTTGACATCGCTGGCAAGGCCTCCATTCATTGCCCATCCCTAACTGAACCTGAACTGAGTGGGCCATTTCAGAGGGCAATTAAGAGTCAATCACATTGCTGTGGGTCTGGAGTCACACATAGACACATAGGCGGATGGCAGATCTCCTTCCCTAAAGGACATTAGGGAACCAGAAGAGTATTCATAAGCAATGGTTATATGGGTGCAGCTGCATGGTGATTAGATAGAAATAGTACAAAGGGAAATTGGGAAAAGGCAGAAGATTGGCATTGGATTAATAATGAGCTGAAAATGTGTTGCTGGAAAAGCGCAGCAGGTCAGGCAGCATCCAAGGAACAGGAGAATCGACGTTTCGGGCATAAGCCCTTCCTCAGGAATCATTCCTGAGGAAGGGTTTATGCCCGAAACGTCGATTCTCCTGTTCCTTCGATGCTGCCTGACCTGCTGCGCTTTTCCAGCAACACATTTTCAGCTCTGATCTCCAGCATCTGCAGTCCTCACTTTCTCCACTGGATTAATAATGCTTGCTTGAAGAGTTGATGCAGGAATCATGGACCAAATGGCCTTGTGAAATTTTTGTGATAAGACCAAGTTTTAATGGGGATTTTTATTGAATTCAAATTTCACCCATCTGCTATGGTATGGGGAATTTGAATCTGTTCCCCAGAACATTAGATTGGGAATCCTGTTAGTCTAGTGACATTACAACTGCACTGTGGTCACCTCCAACCCTTCGTGCTAGCCGGCACAGACTTTACAAAACACATCCAGACCCTCCCAAGCCTGGAAGCTGTGACCTTTGCTCTGTTTTGCACTCATTTACTCATTCTCAAAAGAGAACAATCTTTATCCCGCAGGCAGAGTTTTTGGAATATTTAACCACGTTTATCAATGTTTATATGACTCTATTCTGAGAAAAATCAAAGTGAAGATGTCATGTTCTGTGCGTTCCAGAGCTCAGACAGAGGTGCTTGTGGGTGGGGTTTATGGAGGCTAACTTACTATCTTTATTCTCAAAGTATTTGCAAATTTCAGCGAACTCCCTGTGCATTTCTGTCTGTTCCATTTCCATTTTTTAATTAGACAGGACAGTTTTCTGTGTCTCTGCATTCGCCCACGAAGCACATGCTGTTCCCAGTGATCACTGCGAACACCCACTACAGCCACAAGTTGCTGAACTGGGCCTCTGTGAAAATCTAGGAGAGTGTCATATCTATGTTAAACATTATTCACATCTGAATCTGCTTTAGGCAAATCTAAGATGTGGCTGAGCGATTTATAAATTTAAAATTGCCAAAAAACACTGCTGTTGAACATGTGGCCTCCATGCTCATTTTGACATGATAGGTCTTTTCATTTGTTCCTCTCTCAGGGAGATATCTGTACACTGACTGGTGTCTATCAATCCCCTCTCTCTCAGGGAGATATCTGTACACTGACTGGTGTCTATCAATCCCCTCTCTCTCAGGTAGATATCTGTACACTGACTGGTGTCTATCAATCCCCTCTCTCTCAGGTAGATATCTGTACACTGACTGATATCTCTCAGTCCCCTCTCTCTCAGGGAGATATCTGTACACTGACTGGTGTCTCTCAGTCCCTCTCTCTCAGGGAGATATCTGTACACTGACTGATATCTCTCAGTCCCCTCTCTCTCAGGGAGATATCTGTACACTGACTGGTGTCTATCAATCCCCTCTCTCTCAGGGAGATATCTGTACACTGACTGATGTCTCTCAGTCCCTCTCCCTCAGGGAGATATCTGTACACTGACTGATATCTCTCAGTCCCCTCTCTCTCAGGGAGATATCTGTACACTGACTGGTGTCTATCAATCCCCTCTCTCTCAGGGAGATATCTGTACTTTGACTGGTATCTCTCAGTCCCCTCTCTCTCAGGGAGATATCTGTACACTGACTGGTGTCTCTCAGTCCCCCTTCTCTCTCTCAGGGAGATATCTGTACACTGACTGGTGTCTCTCAGTCCCCTCTCTCTCTCTCAGGGAGATATCTCTACACTGACTGATATCTCTCAGTCCCTCTCTCTCTCTCTCAGGGAGATATCTGTACACTGACTGATGTCTCTCAGTCCCTCTCTCTCTCTCTCAGGGAGATATCTGTACACTGATTGATGTCTCTCAGTCCCCCCTCTCTCTCAGGGTGATATCTGTACACTGACTGATGTCTCTCAGTCCCTCTCTCTCTCTCTCAGGGAGATATCTGTACACTGATTGATGTCTCTCAGTCCCCTCTCTCTCAGGGAGATATCTGTACATTGACTGGTATCTCTCAGTCCCTCTCTCTCTCAGGGAGATATCTGTACACTGACTGGTGTCTCCCAGTCCATCTCTCTTCAGCAGATATGTGTACACGCTGACTGGTGTCTCTCAGTCCCCTCTCTCGCTAAGGGAGATGTCTGCACTGACTGGTGTCTCTCAGTCTCCTCTCTCTTTCTCAGGGAGATAGCTGTAACTGACTGGTGTCTCTCAGTTCCCCCTCTCAGGGAGATGTCTGTACATTGACTGGTGTCTCTCAGTCCCCACACCTTCTTTCTCTCTCAGGGAGATATCTGTACACTGACTAGTGTCTCTCAGTTGCCCCTCTCTCTCAGAGAGATATCTGTACACTGACTTATCACGCACAGTGCCCTGTCCTTCACTGGGGAAGACACAGGCCATCTCCCAGATGTAAATAATGGCTGAAGGGTTGAGGGTAATGGCTGAACTGAAGGGAATTTATAGTAGGCAGGAAATGGTGTTGGATAGATGGTTAGGTCTGAAGGCTGATAAGTCCCCGGAACCTGATGGTCTGCATCCCAGGGTACTGAAGGAGGTGGCTCTAGAAATCGTGGACGTATTGGTAATCATTTTCCAATGTTCTATCGATTCAGAATCAGTTCCTGAGGATTGGAGGGTGGCTAATGTTGTCCCACTTTTCTAGAAGGGAGGGAGAGAGAAAACAGGGAATTATAGGCTAGTTAGCCTGATGTCAGTGGTGGGAAAGATGCTGGAGTCAATTGTAAAAGATGAAATTATGACTCATTTGGATAGTAGTAACAGGATAGGACAGAGTCAGCATGGATTTATGAAGGGGAAATCATGCTTGACTAATCTTCTGGAATGTTTTGAGGATGTAACTATGATGATGGACGAGGAAAAGCCAGTGGATGTAGTGTACCTGGACTTTCAGAAAGCCTTTGATAAAGTCCCACATAGGAGATTAGTGAGCAACATTAGGGCACATGGTATTGGGGGCAAAATACTGGCTTGGACTGAAAATTAGCTGGCTGACAGGAAGCAAAGAGTAGTGATAAATAGGTCCCTTTCGGAATGGCAGGTGGTGACCAGTGGGGTACCGCAAGGTTTGGTGCTGGGACCACAGCTGTTTACAATATACATTAATGATATAGATGAAGGTGTTAAAAGTAACATTAGCAAATTTGATGATGACACAAAACTGGGTGGGAGGGTGAAATGTGAGGAGGATGTTAGGAGAATACATGGTGACTTGGACAGGTTAGGTGAGTGGACGGATGCATGGCAGATGCAGTTTAATGTGGATAAATGTGTGGTTATCCACTTTGGTGGCAAGAACAGGAAGGCAGATTACTATCTAAATGGAGTCAAGTTAGGTAAAAGGGAAGTAAAATGAGATCTGGGTGTTCTTGTACACCAGTCAATGAAAGCAAACTCGCAGGTACAGCAGGTAGTGAAGAAAGCTAATGGCGTGCTGGCCTTCATAACAAGAGGAATTGAGTATAGGAGCAAAGAGGTCCTTCTGCAGCTGTACAGGGCCCTGGTGAGACCACACCTGGAGTACTGTGTGCAGTTCTGGTGTCCTAATTTGAGGAAGAACATTCTGGCTATTGAGGGAGTGCAGCGTAGGTTCATGAGGTCAATTCCCGGAATGGCGGGACTATCATATGTTGAAAGACTGGAGCGACTGGGATTGTATGCACTTGTGTTTAGAAGGCTGAGAGGGGATCTGATCGAGACGTATGAGATTATTAAAGGATTGGACACTCTGGAGGCAGGAAGCATTTTCCGTTGATGGGTGAGTCCGGAACCAGAAAACACAATTTAAAAATAAGGGATAGACCACTTAGAACAGAGTTGAGGAGAAACTTCTTCACCCAGAGAGTGGTGGGTGTATGGAATGCTCTGCCCAGAAGGCAGTGGAGGCCAAGTCTCTGGATACTTTCAAGAAAGAGATGAATAGAGCTCTGAAAGATAGTGGAATCAAGAGTTATGGGGATAAGGCAAGAACAGGTTGTGGATGATCAGCCATGATCATAATGAATGGTGGTGCTGGCTCAAAGGGCCAAATGGCCTACTCCTGCATCTATTGTCTATTGTCCAACAACAAACTGCATTTATAAAGCTCCTTTCAATCTAGTAAGATATCCCAAGCCATTGCTGCAGAGATGAAGAGTTTACAGGTGGATAGCGATAGGTTAGGAGAATAGGCCTGAATCTGGCAGGTGGAGGTTCATGTGGATAAGTGCATGGTTGTCCAGTTTGGCTGGAGAAACAAAAGGGCAAGTTATTAATTAAATGGATACCAGTTTCAAACTGCGCCAATGCAGAGGGATCTGGGTGTCTTTGTGCATGAATCGCAGAAGGCAGGTACACAGATACAGCATTTTATAAGAAAGGCAAATGGAATCCTGGCATTTATTGTAACAGGACTGGAGTATAAAACTAATGAAGTGTTGTTACAATTATATAAGGCATTGGTGAGACCACACCTGGAGTATTGTGCCCAGTTCTGGTCTCCTTACTTGAGGAAGGATGTGGTGGCCCTGGAAGCAGTTCAGAGGAGGATCACCAGGTTGAGTCCAGGGACGAAAAGGCTGGCGTATGAGGAGTGGTTCAGCAGCTTGTGTTTGTACTCACTGGAGTTCAGAAGAATGGATGGGGGGGGAGGGGTTTGAATGGGGTATATAAAATGCTAAAGGGGTGTGATAAGGTGGGTAGTGAACATATATTCCCCCTTGTGGGACAGTCTGAAACAAGAAGGCATGGATAGAGAGTGAGAGGAGGTCGGTTCAAAACTGAGATGGGGAGAAGCTACCTCTCTCAGAGGGTTGGGAATCTGTGGGACTCACTGCTCCAGAGTGCAGTGCAGGCAGAATCAATCAACAGAGAAATTGATGTGTTTCCGATGAAAAGCAGGATAAAGAGCAATGGGGAACCTGCAGGAAAGTGGAGGTGAGACCAGGATAAGATCTGCCATGTTAAACAGCAGAGCAGGCTCAAAGGACTGAATTGTCTACTCCCGCTCCTAATTCCTATACGCATACTGCGCTATCACAGGTTACCTTGGAAACTAAACGTCCCTATAAACAAGTTGGCATCCAGTTGTCCCCGGGTTCCCAACGTGTACACTTTCCCTAGGGCTGGATTCAGTGATGGGGGGAGCCAGGACACCCCTCCCTATCTCTATCCCCTCCTCCAGCCCCTACATCCCTTCCTATCTCTGTAACCTCCTCCAGCCTGTACACACCTCCCTATCTCTGTAACCTCCTCCAGCCCCTACATCCCTCCCTCTCTCTGTAACCTCCTCCAGCCTGTACACACCTCCCTATCTCTGTAACCTCCTCCAGCCCCTATGACCCACCCTATCTCTGTAACCTTCTCCAGCCTTCACTCTTCCCTATCACTGTAACCACCTATAATCCCCTACACCCCTCCCTATTTCTGTAACTGCCTCCAATCCCCTACACCCTCCCTATCTCTGTAATCTCCTCCAGCCCGTACACCCATCCCTATCTCTGTCACTTCCTCCAATCCCCTACACTCCTCCCTATCTCTGTCACTGTCTCCAATGCCCTACACCCCTTCCCTATTATCTCTGTCACTTCCTCCAATCCCCTACACTCTTCCCTATCTCTGTAACAATCTCCAATGCCCTACACCCCCTCCCTATCTCTGTCACTTCCTCCAATCCCCTATATTCTTCCCTATCTCAGTCACCTCCAATACTGCCCTCTTGAGCATCCCCTGATTCCCATCGTTCTGCCATTGGTGACCTTGTCTTCATCTCTTGGCCAAACTTTGAACTTTCCAGAATAATCCATTCAAGCAGAACAATAACAACATCTACAGACATCAACAATGTGCTAGACTTATCATGGATGAGATAACCATTTATACCTCTGGTATTTATTAGAATAATGTTCCTGAATGTTTGTCCATCGACTGGGAGATAAGAACCTCTCATTTGCACATTTCTCAAATATTTTCTGCATGTATATTAGATTTTCATTTTTTCCACCTGACTTGGAAGTATATTGCTGTTCCCTTTAGTGTCACTGGGTCAAAATCCTAGAATTCCTCCCAAGGGCATTGTGGGTCTACCTACAGCTGATGGACTGCAATGGTTCACAAAGACAGCTCACCCCCACCTTCTCAAGGGGCAACTAGGGACAGGGCAATAAATTGCAGGCCCAGCCAGTGACACCCATGTCCCATGAGTGAATAAAAAATGTAATAATGCAATACAATACAGTCCAGCTACAGGCTCTTTGACCCACCAAGCCTGCGCTAATTCCTAATCCTTATTTAGACCCATTAATTATTGTCCATGCACAGTTTCTATCCCTCTGTTCACCTCCCGTTCATTTGTCTATCAAGATACACCTTAAACCTTACTAATGTTTCTTCCCCCACCTCCACTGGCAGTGCATTCCAGGCACCCCACACCCTTGATCGGGGTTTATCCAACCTCTCCTCATAGCCAAAACCCTTCAGACCAGAGACATCCTCGTAACTTTTTGTAGATCCTTTCCAAATCATCCACATCCTTCTGGTAGTGTGGTGACCAGAACTGCACACAACATTCCAAATATGGCTTAGCTAAAGTTTTATACAGCTATAATATAACTTGCCAACTTTAATATTTAATATTTAATAGTTAATATTTGATACATAGTTAGGGTGGCATGATGGCTCAGTGGTTAGCACTGCTGCCTCACAGCATCAGGGTCCCAGGTTTGATTCCAGCCTCAGACGACTGTCTGTGTGGAGTTTGCACATTCTCCCCGTGTCTGTCTGGATTTCCTCTGCGTGCTATGGTTTCCTCCCACAGTCCAAAGATGTGCAGCTCAGGTGAATTGGCCATGCTAAACTTCACCTGCTATTTCTCTGCCCAAATCTGTTATCTTTTTTTTATCTCACTGCATCCTTTGTCAATCTTCCTCACTATCTGCAACTCTGCCAATTTTGATGGCATCTGTAATGTACCTTCAGGTACATTTTCCTCCAGATCATTTACATGTATTACAAACAACAAAGGTCCCAGCACTAAGCCCTGCAGAATACCTGTGGAAACTATTGGATTGTAGTTCTGTTGTGGGACTTGAAGTTGCATTCAACATTCAGGGCTGAGCTGTGGCATCTCCATCATGGTGACCAACCACTTCCTGTCAAAGTTCTGCTCGTAATCACGGAGAGTAGTCAAAATAAATGCCGGACGCTTCAACATGACACTGTCTTCATAGCCTCTGAACAGCAGTCCAACATATTACTACTGGGGTGGCACGGTGGCTCAGTGGTTAACGCTGCTGCCTCACAGCGCCAGGGACCCAGGTTCGATTCACCCTCAGGTGATTGTCTGTGCACAGTTTGCACATTCTCCCCGTGTCTGAGTTGGTTTCCTTAGGGTTTTCAGTCTCCTCCCACAGTCCAAAGGTGTGCCATGGAAAATGCAAGGTTATAGAGATGGTGTGAGTGTGGGTGGATGCTCTTTGGAGGGTTGGTGTGGGCCGAATGGCCTGCTTCTACATTGTCAGGATTCTAGTTACCAGCTTGTCCGTCCAACATGCATGTCCACAGAAGTGGTCAAGCCATATTTTCGCAAGAAAAATCTCAAGACAAATCCTCAGATTCTTTGCATCCCTGACCAATGGGAGGCAGGGGTTTAATGGACAGAGGTTTGTATACCAGAGTCAGTCTCAATAGCGATGGTCAAGAAAATACCAAGACCTGGTTCATTAGTTGCCTAGAATACGAGTGATAATCAGGAGCACTGGACACAAGCCAAGTAGATCTTAGAAAGTCAGATCTTTCTGTGTCCTTAATCATGTTACACACCCCAGCTTGCATAGTTTAGCTACATTCCGTACTCTATGGTTATTACTGATATTGCAATTACCTGACCTTGGAAACTGCACCATTTTTCATTTCTGATTAGCAGGCCCAAGGCCACTGAACCCAATGTTTTTGATTTTGCTTGTTTATTTCAGCTGTGTGAACTCACCAACAGATTGACAACCCTGGATTGATATCACTACAGTCGATCAACGCATTCTCTCTGTGTGAATGACCAGACAGCAGTCCGGAGCTGGAGTCCCCTGGGATTTTATCCCTACCCTTTATCAGCAAGGAAGCAAGTCTCAGTGAGTTCAGCAATGTTGAGTGCCAAGAGAGTAAGGAAAGGCTGGGTGGTCTTTACTTTAATGTAAGACTGATGAGTTAATGGCGTGGATTGACACATGGAAATATGATATTGTTGTCAACACATCGTTGAGGGAAGGGCTGGATTGGCAACTCTACATTCCGAGGTATAGGATCTTTAAGAGAGTCAGGGGAGGGGATAAAAAGGGTAGTGATGTTGCACTATTAATTAAGAAGTCAATTACTGCAATAGGGAGAGATGATATCTTGGAAAGATCCTCAAACGAGGCTTTGTGGCTACTTTCCTGGGAGTTTATAACAGGGTCCTATAGAGTCAGTGCAAAACAGAGGAGCAAGTATGTAGCCAGTTCACAGAGGTGCGTAAGAGTAACAATCGGGCAATTATATTTGAACCTTCCCAACATCAATTGGGATAGTCATAGTGTTAAGGGTTTAGAGGGGACAGACTTCTTGTAATGTATCCAGGGCAGTTATAGAGTCATAAAAATGTACAGCATGGAAACAGACCCTTCCATCCAACCCGTCCATGCTGACCAGATACCCCAACCCTATCTAGTCCCACCTGCCAGCATCCATCCCATATCCCTCCAAACCCTTCCTATTCATATACCCATCCAGATGCCTTTTAAATGTTGCAATTGTACCAGCCTCCACCACTTCCTCTGGCAGCTCATTCCAGCCACCCGCTGCATGAAAAAAGTTACCCCTTAGGTCTCTTTTATATCTTTCCCCTCTCACTCTAAACCTATGCCCTCTAGTTCTGGACTCCCCCACCCCAGGGAAAAGCCCTTGTCTATTTATCCTTTCCATGCCCTTCATGATCTTATAAACCTCTAAAAAATGGAAATCAGGCCAATTATCGTAGCAAACCTGTAAAATTTGCCATTTGCTACTTTAGGTGATTGAAACTAGTTGAGAAAAGATCACATTCCTGAAGAAGGGCTGATGCCCGAAACGTCAATTCTCCTGCTCCTTGGATGCTGCCTGACCTGCTGCGCTTTTCCAGCAACACATTTTCAGCTCTGATCGCCAGCATCTGCAGTCCTCACTTTCTCCTCCTAAAAGATCACATTAACCTGACCTAAGAATTCTTCCACATTAGTAACATGTCTAGCTCACTTCCTTGGAAATATTAATGATGTCAGCTCAAATAAGCTTGAATCAAATCACCAAGTTTATGCTGCTTTGAAGCATATTGGTTTGGGCTTAAAACTGTCCGAAAATGTGTTGCTGGAAAAGCGCAGCAGGTCAGGCAGCATCCAAGGAGCAGGAGAATCGACGTTTTGGGCATGAGCCCTTCTTCAGGAATGAGGAAAGTGTGCCAAGCAGGCTAAGATAAAAGGTAGGGAGGAGGGACTTGGGGGAGGGGCGTTGGAAATGCGATAGGTGGAAGGAGGTTAAGGTGAGGGTGATAAGGTGAGGGTGATAGGCCGGAGTGGGGGTGGGGGCGGAGAGGTCAGGAAGAAGATTGCAGGTCAAGAAGGTGGTGCTGAGTCCGAAGGTTGGGACTGAGACAAGGTGGGGGGAGGGGAAATGAGGAAACTGGAGAAATCTGAGTTCATCCCTTGTGGTTGAAGGCTTCCTAGGTGGAAGATGAGGCGCGCTTCCTCCGGCCGTCGTGTTGCAATGTCTGGCAATGGAGGAGTCCAAGGACCTGCATGTCCTTAGTGGAGTGGGAGGGGGAGTTGAAGTGTTGAGCCACGGGGCAGTTGGGTTGGTTGTTGCGGGTGTCCCAGAGGTGTTCTCTGAAACATTCCGCAAGTAGGCGGCCTGTCTCCCCAATATAGAGGAGGCCACGTCGGGTGCAGCAGATGCAGTAAATGATGTGTGTGGAGGTGCAGGTGAATTTTTGGCAGATATGGAAGGATCCCTTGGGGCCTTGGAGGGAAGTAAACGGGGAGAAGTTTTGCATTTCTTGTGGTTGCAGGGGAAGGTGCCGGGAGTGGCAGTTGGGTTGGTGGGGGGTGTGGACCTCACGAGGGAGTCACGGAGGGAGTGGTCTTTTTGGAACGCTGATAGGGGAGGGGAGGGAAATATATCCCTGGTGGTGGGGTCCATTTGGAGGTGACAGAAATGACGGCGGATGATACACTGTATAAGGAGGTTGGTGGGGTGGTAGGTGGGGTTCTGTCCTGGTGGTGATTGGAGGGGCGGGGCTCAAGGGCGGAGGAGCGGGAAGTGGAGGAGATGCGGTGGAGAGCATCGTCGACCATGTCTGGGGGGAAATTGCGGTCTCTTCGATGTATATGGAGGTTGGTGGGGTGGTAGGTGAGGACCAGTGGGGTTCTGTCCTGGTGGCGTAAAACTGTCCTGGTAGCTTAAAGCTGTCTGCATGGCTCACAGGTTTTAAACTAGAATTAAATGTAGAATTCATCTTCTGCACCTTTTTCAAAACCTCAATCCATGTGAGAGCATTGAGGCTGAGGAAACTATTTGATGAAGCCTAATGTCGGGAGTTGTTAGTATCAATATGTAGAAGGCCCAACAAGGGATAGTGCAGCACTGGATCTAGTTCATTTTTGATTAGATTTAGATTAGATTACTTACAGTGTGGAAACAGGTCCTTCGGCCCAACAAGTCCACACCGACCCGCATACCACCCAGACCCATACTCCTACATTTACTCCTTCACCCAACACTACGGACAATTTAGCACGGTCAATTCACCTAACCTGCACATTTTTGGATTGTGGGAGGAAACCCATGCAGACGGGGAGAATGTGCAAACTTCACACAGAGAATCGCCTGAGGTCTCTGGCGCTGTGAGGCAGCAGTGCTAACCACTGTGCCACCGTGCCGCCCACAAATTGCGGTTTTGAAGAAGGAGGCCATCTGGGTTGTTCGGTATTGGAACTGGTCCTCCTGGGAGCAGATGTGGTGGAGATGAAGGAATTGGGAATATATACGATGTATATGGAGGTTGGTAGGGTGGTAGGTGAGGACCAGTGGGGTTCTGTCCTGGTGGCGATTGGAGGGGCGGGGCTCAAGGGCGGAGGAGCGGGAAGTGGAGGAGATTCAGGGGAAAGAAACTGGTCAAGTGTTTGACATGGCAATGGGACAACATTTAGGCGATAGTGACCACAACATGGTACGGTTCAAATTTGTTCTGGACAAGGATAAGGGTGGCCTGCAAAAGGATTGGTGGAGGGTAGAGTTTCTCAAAATACAGCAGAATTTGGCCACAGCAGAGGTTGAATAGGTTAGGATTTTTTTCATTACAAAGACGGAGGTTGAGGCAGGACCTGATTGAGGTCTACAAAATCATGAGTGGTATAGACAGGGTGGATATTTTTCCCCACGAGTGAGGGACTCGATTACTAGGGGTCACAGGTTCAAGGTGAGAGGGGAAAAGTTTAGGGGAGATATATGTGGAAAGTTCTTTATACAGAGGGTGGTGGTTACCTGGAACGCATTACCAACAGAGGTGGTAGAGGTGGGCACGATAGCGTCACTTAAGATGTATCTAGACAGATACATGACTGGGCAGGGAGAAGAGCGATATAAATCCTGCGAAAATAGGTGGCAGGCTCAGATAGAGGAGCTAGATAGGCGCAGGCTGGAAGGGCTGAAGGGCCTGTTGCTGTCTGTAATGTCCTTTGTTCTTCATTCTTTGTTATAGACTGGGAACTTACCCTTGTGGGTGAATCTAAAGCGAAACAATGGGAGGCATTCAAAAAGTAGCCGGGGGGTGTAACACGTCCAACATGTACCGTTTAGGGAAATGTAGGAGCAATAACTTCAGAGAACTCTGGATGTCTAAGACAACTCAGGACTGGATAAGGAAGAAGATAAGGATTTTAGCAAGTCCTCAGAGGACTGTTCAGCTGTGGCCCATGAGGAATACAGGAAGTACAGGAAGGAACTTAAGGAAACAATTAGAAAAGCAAAAATGGAGCATGAAGAAGGACTTACAAATTGGGTTTGGGAGAATCCTAAGATATCTTATAAATACATGAAAGGAAGTAGATTAACCAGGAAAAGAGCAGGGCCCGTTAGGGACCACGGGGGCAACCTGTGTGTGAAGTCACAGGATATTGAAAGGGTGTTGAATAACTACTTCTCTTCAGTCTTCACCCTGGAATAAGAGAAAAGATACAGAATTCAGGATAAGGGACTATGAGGAATGTGTACAGTTCGTCATAGCAAACAGGGAGATATTGAAGGTTTTGTCAGGCTTAAAAACAGGCAAATGTGTTATATTAGAAACTGAATTCAACTACACAGTCTTTTTAACAAGGTGAGACTCAGAATAAAGCTCCCTCTACACTGTCCCAATCAAACACTCCCAGGACAGGTACAGCACAGGTTTGGACATAGAGTAAAGTTCTGGATTAGTGGTGCTGGAAGAGCACAGCAGTTCAGGCAGCATCCAACGAGCAGCGAAATCGACGTTTCGGGCAAAAGTCCTTCATCAGGAATAAAGGCAGTGAGCCTGAAGCATGGAGAGATAAGCTAGAGGAGGGTGGGGGTGGGGAGAGAGTAGCATAGAGTACAATGGGTGAGTGGGGGAGGAGATGAAGGTGATAGGTCAAGGAGGAGAGGGTGGAGTGGATAGGTGGAAAAGAAGATAGGCAGAAAAGTGGAAAAGAAGATAGGTGTGGGCACAACCTGTGCCCACACCTCCTCCCTCACCTCTATCCAAGGCCCTAAAGGAGCCTTCCACATCCATCAAAGTTTCACCTGCACATCCACTAATATCATTTATTGTATCCGTTGCTCCCGATGTGGTCTCCTCTACATTGGGGAGACTGGGCGCCTCCTAGCAGAGCGCTTTAGGGAACATCTCCGAGACACCCGCACCAATCAACCAAACCGCCCTGTGGCCCAACATTTCAACTCCCCCTCCCACTCTGCCGAGGGCATGGAGGTCCTGGGCCTCCTTCACCACCGCTCCCTCACCACCAGACGCCTGGAGGAAGAACGCCTCATCTTCCGCATCAGAACACTTCAACCCCAGGGCATCAATGTGGACTTTAACAGCTTCCTCATTTCCCCTTCCCCCACCTCATCCTAGTTTCAAACTTCCAGCTCAGTAACTGTCTCCTTGACTTGTCCGGACTTGTCCGACCTGCCTATCTTCTTTTCCACCTATCCACTCCACCCTCTCCTCCTTGACCTATCACCTTCATCTCCTCCCCCACTCACCCATTGTACTCTATGCTACTCTCTCCCCACCCCCACCCTCCTCTAGCTTATCTCTCCACGCTTCAGGCTCACTGCCTTTATTCCTGATGAAGGGCTTTTGCCCGAAACATCGATTTCGCTGCTCGTTGGATGCTGCCTGAACTGCTGTGCTCTTCCAGCACCACTAATCCAGTATTTGGTTTTCAGCATCTGCAGTCATTGTTTTTACCTCATAGAGTAAAGTTCGTCCACGCTCTCCCCATCGAACACTCCCAGGACAGGTAAAGCATGGGGTTAGATACAGAGTAAAGCTCCCTCTACACTGTCCCCATCAAAATCTCTGAGGACAGGAAAGCATGGGGTTAGATGTAGAGTGAAGCTCCCTCTACACTGTCCTCATCAAATACTCTTAGGTCTGGTACAACACAGGGTCAGATACAAAGTAAAGCTTCCTCTACATTGACGATGGAGATGCCATTAATACAGAGGATCTTTGATACTGCAATCATCCTGTGTTACTGTCTCTCTGCTCCTAATGGCTGTCAGTATTCGGCTGTTGGGGTGAATGGCAAGTACTGAGGATGACACAAAGATACTGCAGCGTGTTTGGATAGGTTAAGTGAATGGACGCAAACTTGGAGATGAAATATAATGTGGAAAATGTGAGATTATGCACTTTGGCAGGAAGAAGCTGACCAGTAGTTAATTGAGGAAAGACTATGGAATGCTCCAGAGGGATTCGGGATTCCTGGAACCATAAATCGCAGAAAGCTAGCATTCAAGGTCAGTGGGTAATGTGGAAGGGAAGTGGAACGTTATTTCGAAGGAAATGGAAGAAAACAGGGAGATCTTGATGAAACCATACAAGGCAGTAGTCAGATAACAGCTGGAATACAATTATGGCCCCCCACTTATCTAAAGAAAGATATACTGCCATTGGAGGCAGTCCAGAGAAGGTTCACTCATCTCAAGCCAGTGTATGGAGGGGTTTTCTCATGAGGAAAGCTTGAAAAGTTTGGGCCCAGACTTATTGGAGTTTGGATAAATGAGAGGAGATGTTATTGAAACATACAAGATTCTGAGGGGACTTGACAGGGTAGATGTGGAGAGGTTGCTTCCTCTTGTGGGAGCGCCTAGGACCAGAGGACATCATTTCAGGAGAAGGAGTCACCCCTTTAACTCAGAGTTGAGGAGGATGTTTCTCTCTCTCCAAGAGTCATGAATCTGTGGAATCCTTTACCACAGAGACCTGTTGAGGCTGGGTTGTTAAGTATATTCAAGGCTGAGATGGATGGATTTTTAATCCGGAAGGAAATCAAGATTCTGGAGAAAAGGTGGGAAAGTGGAGTTGAAGATTATCAGATCAATCACAATGTCATTGAAGGGTGGGGTGAACTCGATGGGCTGAATGGTCTACTTTTGCTCCTCAGTCTTATTGTCTGATGGCTGTGGGTTGATCTTGATTTATAAGGTTCACTCAAGCATTGTAGTGAGAGAGAAGAAGTTCAAGACATCAGTTGGACCAGATTTTAAATGTGAGCCAGCAATATTTCCCCATCCAGCAATCAGTGGTGTGTCTTATAACATGATTCTGTTGGTAAGAGGTGTGTCTTATAACATGACTATCTTAGTCAGTGGTGTGTCTTATAACATGACTCTGTTGGTCAGTGGTGTGTCTTATAACACGACTTTGTTGGTCAGTGGTGTGTCTTATAACATGACTGTCTTAGTCAGTGGTGTGTCTGATAACATGACTCTGCTGGTCAGTGGTGTGCCTTATAACATGACTCTGTTGTGCTGATTTTGTACTAAATGCTGTCATGTGTTTTTACTCATCACAGACACATTTTGTTTTGTCTCAAGCTGAGTATTCTAACCATCAATCTCTTTTCTCATTTGTTTAGTCAATGCAGGTTTCCTTCTCGAGTTATCTGCTCATCTTGTACTATAGAATTCGCTGCTTCATGAATATCAAGCACAAGTGAAATGTGGGGGAATGCAGCGACACTTATCATTTCAGTTTGTGGTTTGTGTGCTGAAGTATAGGGTGAGCAACACTCGACAGCATGGTCAGAACGTTACAGACTCGAGACCAACTCTGACACTAGACTCCAAAATGTCAGCTGACATACTGGTGCAGCACTGAGGGAGTGCAGCACTGTTGGAGGTGCACTTAAGCCCTTCCTTAAAAAAGGAGAACAGAACTCTATTCAGTATGGTCTCATCAGTGCCTTTTATAACTGAAGCTTATGTGCTTTTGTACTTGGTTTTGTTTGCAATAAATAAAAATAACCTGTTAACTTCAATAGTTTCATGCTGTATCTACTCACTAACCTTTTGTAATTCCTGCAAAATTCCTCCATTAAAGAATAACCAGCTCCCGAACTACATCCTTGGTTCAAACATGGACAGAAGAGCTGGATTCCAGAGGGGAAGGGAGAGTCACAGCCCTTGACAGCAAGGCTGCATTTGATCAAGTGTGGCATCAAGGAGCCCTCACAAAACCAGAATCAGTGGGTATCAGGGGCGAACTGACCGCTGGTTGGAGGCATGCCTATTAAATAGGAAGATGGTCAGGGATGTTGGAGGTCAGTCATCTCAGCTTCAGGACATCTTTTCAGGAATTCCTCAGGGGAGTATTCCACGCCCAACATCTTCAGCTGCTTCATCATTCCTTCATAAGTTCAGAACTGGGGATATTCGCTGATAATTACACAATGTTCAGCACCATTTGCAACTCCTCAGATTCTGAAGCAGTCCATGTTCAAATGTAGCAAGATCTGGACAATATCCAAGTTTAGGCTGTAACTGGCAAGTAGCATTAGTGTCACACAAATGCCAGGCAAAGACCACCATTGTATTCCGTACAGGTCAGTGTTGTATCTGAGGATTGGCTGGGTGCTCCCAAAACCTGATACTCTGGAATATCAATGTGCTGGTTCATTTAAACAGACCAGACAATCCCATTGAAGCACTCTGCTCCATTGACTGCATTTGGAATCAATAACAATAAAATAATGATTGAGTGAAAATTAAAGACTGGCCCTAGCTTGGGAACATGGCCTCATACAAATGTAGCTTCATAGAGGCATAGGGTCATACAGCACAGAAACAGACCCTTCGGTCCAACCCATTCCATGCTAAACATAATCCCAAATTAAACTAGTCCCACCTGCCTGTTCCTGGCTCATTTCCCTCCAAACCTTTCCTATTCATGTAATCATCCGAATGTCTTTTAAAAATTATAATTTGATCTACATCCATCACTTTCTCTGGTAGTTCATTCCACACACGAACCACTATCTGTGTAAAAACGTTACCCATCATGTCCTTTTTAAATCTTTCCCCACTCACCTTCAAAGTATGTCCCCCCCTAGTTTTGAACTCCCCCACCGCAGGGAAAGATCCTTGCCATTCACCTTATCTATGCCCCTCATGATTGTATAAAGCTTGATAATGTCGCTCCTCAACCTCCTACTCTCCAGTGAAAGATGTCCCAGCCTTTCCAGTCTATTTTATATCTCAAACTCTCCACTCCTGGCAACATCCTGGTAAATCTTTTCTGAACCCTCTCCACTAAAAGACATTGATTTAAAGACAAGACCCAATACCAGCTGTCAATAAGTCTTTCAGCTGCTTTTTTCTTGGAAGTTGATTGTGTGGTGGATTGGGATGTGAGACCCAAGAACCACTACCCCCTTCCTTGGCTTCACATGGTGAATCAGACTCATAACATCAGTAATTATCTATGCTTGACCTTCAAGTGTCAAGATAAGAAATATTCTGATTGTCAATAAAGCGACTGAGTTGTGGGAATAGCCCTCAACAAGACATGAGTGAGTAGGCGTGGCCCACGAGCTCAAGGCTGGGAGTGATATATAAAAGAGAGCTCGGTTTTTGAAACTTGACAATTGAAGGTTGGTGCTGGTATATGTGAAGTTCGCTACAGAACAACAGATAGCTGCTTCTGAAAGTCTCTGTAAGTACCAACAATCTAATGTGAATCTTCTGCCAGTTCTGCTTATGTGAAGCAGATACATAATCTCCCCAGTGTGTAGTCAGAGACAATGTTGTGTTGAGGAGATGGGAGCCCCTAATGCCCTGGTTTATACCTTCCACATTCCAGGCAATGCTAACAGTTCCAGGTCAGCCACTGTAGGGCACAGAAAGATCCCAACTGTGACAGCGCGAAATATTTTCAGCATTTTCCATCTCACTATATTTTCCAGCGAGATTAGGTTCTGGGGTAATGTTTGTGCCAATTTGACTCATTTCCACTTGGCATTAACCAATAGCATTTGGGGACATGAGTGATCATATGGGAGGGAGTCTCTGTCTGACAGCTTTAGGAAACGTGGGGGATTGCCTCTGAATAGTGAATACATTCAGAAAAAGCAAACATCTCCTGGAGGGTGACACTGGAAGTTTAAAGGAATATGCATTCTCTCAGATAATTAATGCCTAATGGGTTGGGATTGGGAAAAGAGGTGCAAATTAGAGTCCAAAGTATCGTAATGGAAACACGAGAGAAAGTGGACCTTCCCGTAATTCGAGAGATTTTAGTCTATAAAGTCTATCACTCAGAGCAGGCTATTCGGCCCAATTGATCCATACTAGGTATATCTTCCCACATGAGAATCCTCCCATGTTCCATTATCTCACCCTATGTTTTTTGGATTGCTTTTTCCCTTATTTGGTAGAATATATTCTGTGGATTTGATAGTGTACTTCCCCACACTTTCTCTACATTCTAATCACCTCTGCCACCCTGCATCCCTTTTTTCCTTCTTCCTTTCGCATTTGCATTAAGCTTCTGCTTAAATGCACTCAAAGATATTTGCCCCGATGGCTGAGTTATGGGGAAAGTCTGGGAATGGATAGAAAAAGTTAGAAAAATGGTAGCCTTGAGATGAAGACAAGGTTAAAATAAATTCTGTCTTCGCAGTGTCATGGACAGCATAAAGATTCTCGTCCTAGTGACCCTCCTCCTGCAGGTGACACTACCATTACCTCAAAACAGGTGAGGATGTTCGAGATGCAGTGTATGCTTTTATCAACATTCTTGTTCCCCTGTTGCGTGGTTCGCAGAGAGAAATATTTTGGAAGTCATGAGGCAGGACTTCAAGTTCTTGTTTACTGCCAAGCCATTTTGAGGAATGGAAATTCTGGTATCTAATACAGCACAGAAAAAGGCCATTTGGTGCAGAACACTGATGCTAGCTTTTTGAAAAGAGTGATACAATTTGTGAAATTCCTCCCTGCCCTTAGCCCATGACCTTTCATTCCATTTCATTGAGCCCCTTTTGAAAATTATGATTCAATCTGCTTCCAATGACCTTTCAGGCAGAATGTTCCAGATCATAAAAACTTATGGCGCTCAAAGGACAAACATTAATTCCCCTCTGATATATTTTTTGGCAATTATTTGAAATCAGTTCCAAAGGTGTCATACCGGATTCGAAACATTAACCCCGTCCCTGACTTCATAGCAACTGCCAGAGCTGCTGAGTTTGTCCATCAATTTGTGTGTTTTTTTTTAGATTTAATTACTTACAGTGTGGAAACAGGCCCTTCGGCCCAACAAGTCCACACCGCCCCGCCGAAGCGCAACCCACCCATGCCCCTACATTTACCCCTTACCTAACACTACGGGCAATTTAGCATGGCCAATTCACCTGACCTGCACATCTTTGGACTGTGGGAGGAAACCGGAGCACCTGGAGGAAACCCACGCAGACACGGGGAGGACGTGCAAACTCCACACAGTTAGTCGCCTGAGGCGGGAATTGAACCCGGGTCTCTGGCGCTGTGAGGCAGCAGTGCTAACCACTGTGACACCGTGCTGCCTATGTCTGTTTGCGTCAGATAGTCCAGTCTCAGCAGAAGTTTGCTGTTGCATTAAATCATGAGAACTAGGAACAGGAGTAGGCCATTTGACCCATCGAGCCTACTCCGCCAGTCAATAAGATCGTGGTTTATCCTTACATTGCCTCAGCTCCAGTTATCTGCCCACTCAACATATTCCTTAATTCCTTTACTGTTCAAAAATCAATCTATTTTAAAAACATTCAGCCTCAACTCTTCACTGGGCATAGAATTCCACAGATTCACAACCCTCTGGGAGATGAAGTTCCTCCACAACTCAGTCCTAAATCTGCTCCCCAGTGACCTCTAGTTTCCAAACTCTTGTTAATGGAGATAGTTACTTCATTTTCTGTTGTCTTGCCATCATTTTGAGCCACTCTATTAACTACAACAAATTTCTGAAGGAAAAACAGACAATATCAAACATTTCCACCTGCACTGACTAGGACACAGACAAAAACAGCAAGTTTCTAAGGTAGTATATTTCGAATTTTTTTATTCTTGCATGTATCCTGATGAGCGCAAGTATCCTTAAATGTTGGTATTCTTGCATCAGTCCAGGTGAATGCAACTTGAACAATTTCAATACCATGGGCGGCACGGTGGCACAGTGGTTAGCACTGCTGCCTCACAGCGCCAGAGACCTGGGTTCAATTCCCGCCTCAGGCGACTGACTGTGTGGAGTTTGCACGTTCTCCCCGTGTCTGCGTGGGTTTCCTCCGGGTGCTCCGGTTTCCTCCCACAGTCCAAAGATGGGCAGGTTAGGTGAATTGGCCATGCTAAATTGCCCGTAGTGTTAGGTAAGGGGTAGATGTAGGGGTATGGGTGGGTTGCGCTTTGGCGGGGCGGCGTGGACTTGTTGGGCCGAAGGGACTGTTTCCACACTGTAAGTAATCTAATCTAAACCATGCCTCCTTTATTAGCAATACACGACCATTGTTTTTCTGATAAAGAAGGCACAGGATTGAATCAGTTCAGAACTAATGCAAGAATGGCAAAAATTTAGAAGCATGCTTCCCGTGAAATTGAATACTTACTTCAAGGTTTACAGCATTCCTGCTTCATATTTTGATCTGTTTGTAATATCAGTACACAATCCTAGTCCGATAGTAATGGAGAACAGTGATTATGACTAGCAAAGAGGGACACAATGTCAAATTCCTCCTCTTGCACTCATCAGGACAAATGCAAGAATTCCAAATTTAGCAGCAAGTATCCTTTTCAATGTTGGTATTCTTGCATACTGCTGGACATGCATATGGTCACAGACATTTGAGGGTGCATACATGAGGATCAATGGTCGGCACAACGTCGTGGGCTGAAGGGCCTGTTCTGTGCTGTACTGTTCTATGTTCTGTGTTCTATGTTCTATGAGTGCAAGTTGACCAGTTTCAATACCACGTCTCCTTTATTAGCAATACTTGACCATTGTGTTACCATGGGACTGTGAAGCTAATGTGATTGAAAAGCCATCAGTCACATTTGTCTCAACCTGTCTCGGTGCTTGTTGGAATTTGTCTTGCATTGATGCACAGCGTTCACTTTCCTCCTGATTCCAGCCTGGTTTGAGGCCAGCTTACCCTATCCTGTGGCCATGCAGTCACTGTGACACAGCTGGGGACCAGGCTCACCTGTCACTTGATATTCTAACAATAACGGCGCTCTCTTCCTTTCAAACAGGCACAAACGGCACTCCGACGGCCTGTTCACCAGTGAGCTCAGTAAGGTCAGAAATACAGCCGTGGCTCGAAACATCATCAACTCCATTCTGGCAGCACAGGCACGGTAAGGGGCCAGGATGTGCTCCCAGATGGTGGTAGGTGGGATTTGAGACCACTCTCTGCAACAGCCCGGGAGGGTCTGCATGTCTTGGAGTTGGGGTTGGGGGGTTTTGGGGCAGAGGGGGTGTGTAGCACTTTCACCCTCAGTACGTTAGTCTCTGAGTTCATTTTTCAATCCAAGGATGAAGCTCAAATTTTAGATGGACTCTGTGGGTGTTCAGGCAAGACACTGAGCTGAGGCTGGAGAATGGAAGGAACCCTCTGTCAGCATTAGACAAAGGAAAGTTGCTGCCCATGGGACCTTGCTCTGTAGGCAATGATTGACATGTTTTGTTACATGACAATAGTGACTGGATTTCCCAGGGAGCAGCAAGGTGATAAAAATGGAATGTTCGAGTCATAGAGATGTACAGCATGGAAACAGACCCTTTGGTCCAACCCGTCCATGCCAACCAGATATCTCAACCCAATCTAGTCACACCTGCCAGCAACCAGCCCATATCCCTCCACACCCTTCCTATTCACATACCCATCCAAATGCCTCTTAAATGTTGTAATTGTACTAGTCTCCACCACTTCCTCTGGCAGCTCATTCCATACACATACTACCCTCTGCATGAAAAAGTTGCCCCTTAGGTCTCTTTTATATGTTTCTCCTCTCACCCTAAACCTATGTCCTCTAGTTCTGGACTCCCCCTTCACAGGGAAAAGACTTTGTCTATTTATCCTATCCATGCCCCCCATAATTTTGTAAACCTCTATAAGGTCACCCCTCAGCCTCCGACGCTCCAGGGAAAACAGCCCCAGCCTCTTCAGCCTCTCCCTTTAACTCAAATCCTCCAACCCTGGCATCATCCTTGTAAATCTTTTCCGAACCCTTTCAAGTTTCACAACATCTTTCCGATAGGAAGGAGACCAGAATTGCACACAATATTCCAACAGTGGCCTAACCAATGTCCTGTACAGCCACAACATGACCTCCCAACTCCTGTACTCAATACTCTGACCAATAAAGGAAAGCATACCAAATGCCTTCTTCACTATCCTATCGACCTGTGACTCCACTTTCAAGGAGCTGTGAACCTGCACTCCAAGGTCTCTTTGTTCAGCAACACTCCCTTGGTTCTTTGATAGCTTCCGTGTTAACATGTCAAATGTACAGGTTCTTGGACAACGCAGGAAGCTGATAGAACTAATACTCACAGAGGGGCCCCTGCATTATTATTGCACCTGTCACAACCTCAGGAAGTCCCAAAGTGTTATTCAGTGATGGACAATGACCAATTCCTGAAACCTTATTCTCTGATTTCATCCACCTTTTAGTTCTAGCTCAAAATCAAATAGCACAAAAGTGAAGAGGCACCTCAGTAACACACAGGACTCACCTCATCAAGATTCTTTGGCCATGCTACAGAATGGGCTCAAGTTACCATCAACCCTCCAGCTCAATGAGGGAAGGTGAGAGGAAAATCATTATTAAACAGGCATTGCCTCCTCACATTGTTCAATCTTTAATTACATTCTACGCGGTAATGTCAGCAAATCTAGAATGATAAAAATGGTTTGTTTTTGTGCACACTTCCTATCTGCAAAACCTTCTATCACAGATTGATGCCAGCTTTTCTAAAATCTGAATTCCCACATAATGGGGATTTCCTATGTAAACATGTCACACTGTATTTCTAACATTCTGCCAGTGGTGGCATTCTTTCCTGTTTCCTGACTCCTCAACGAAACCAACTCGACTTCTCTACTGTCAGATTTGTTATCCATTTAGAAATATTAGGAAATCAAATCAATGCATAAATATAAGACCAGAATATAGGACATTAAAACGGGTCTGAAACAGCCCGAGACAGATTACCCCTTGTCCTCTAATTCCATTTGAAGACTATAGTTCACTCAAGTCTAAATAAATAGCCCAATTATAGAGATAAATTACAGTTGACTTCGGACTTCACTCCACACACACACACACACAAACTTCCTCCTCCTGGCCAAGTTAATCCATTTTCAGTAAAGTCCTTCAAATATTTGAGCAAAGAGTCTCATCCCAACACATTGGGAATGTTTTCATTTTAAATTCACAAAAAACACAGAGGGAGGTTAAGGAGGAGTGACATTTTCAATCCCATTAGATTCAGACACTTGGTTTTTGCTTAGGTTTTTCTGAAAAAGGAGGCACAGTACTGAATCAGTTCAACTTGCATTAATCAGAATTGATGTAAGAATGGCAAAGTTTAGAAACGTGCTGCTTCTAAAATCAAATAGTTACTTCCAGGTTTACAGTGTTCCTTCTTCATATTCTGATCTGCTTGTAGTGTCAGTACACAATCCTAGTCCAACAGTAATGGGGAATACTGATTATGACTAGCAAAAAGAGACAATGTCAAACTGTTCCTTTTGTACTCATCAGGACAGGTGCAAGAATTCCACATGTTGCAGCCCGTATCCTTTTAAATGTTGGCATTCTTGCATCAGTCCAGATGAGTGCAAGTTGACCTGTTTCAATACCATGTCTCCTTTATTAGCAATACTTGACCATTGTGTTACCATGGGACTGTGAAGCTAATGTGATTGAAAAGCCATCAGTCACATTTGTCACAACCTGTCTCCGAGCTTGTTGGAATTTGTCTTGCATTGGTGCACAGCGTTCACTTTCCTCCTGATTCCAGCCTGGTTTGAGGCCAGCCTGCCCTATCCCGTGGCCATGCAGTCACTGTGACACAGCTGGGGACCAGGCTCACCTGTCACTTGACATTCTAACAATAACAGCACTCTCTTCCTTTCAAACAGGCACAAACGGCACTCCGACGGCCTGTTCACCAGCGAGCTCAGTAAGGTCAGAAATACAGCCGTGGCTCGAAACATCATCAACTCCATTCTGGCAGCACAGGCACGGTAAGGGGCCAGGATGTGCTCCCAGATGGTGGTGGGCGGGATATGAGACTACTCCCTGCCACAGCCCAGGAGGGTCTGCTTGTCTCAGAGTTGGGGTTGGAGGGATTCTGGGGCAGAGGGGGTGTGTAGCACTTTCACCCTCAGTGTGTTAGCCCCTGGGTTAGTTTTCCAATCCAAGGGTGGAGCTCAAAATTTAGATGGACTCTGTGGGTGTTCAGGCGAGACACTGAGCTGAGGCTGGAGAATGGAAGGGACCCTATGTCAGCATTAGACAAAGGAAAGTTGCTGCCCATGGGACCTTGCTCTGTAGGCAGTGGTTGACATGTTTTGTTACATGACAATAGTGACTGGATTTCCCAGGGAGCAGGAAGGTGTTCGATAAAAATGGAAAGTTGTTTGTTATTTGATAGCTTCAGAGTTAACATGTCAAATGTTCCAGTTCTTGGATGACACGGGAAGCTGATAGAACCAATACTCACAGAGGGGGCCCTGCGTTTTTATTGCACCTGACACAACCACAGGAAGTCCAAAGTGTTATTCAGTGATGGACAATGACCAATTCCTGAAACCTTATTCTCTGATTTCATTCACATTTTAGTTCTAGCTCAAACTCAAAAACCACAAAAGTGAAGAGGCACCTCAGTGACACACAGGACTCAACTCATCAAGATTCTTCGGCCATGTTGCCAAATGGGCTCGAGTTACCATCAACCCTCCAGCTCAATGAGGGAAGGTGAGCGGAAAATCATTATTAAACAGGCATTGCCTCCTCACATTGTTCAATCTTTAATTACATTCTACGCGGTAATGTCAGCAAATCTAGAATGATAAAAATGGTTTGTTTTTGTGCACACTTCCTATCTGCAAAACCTTCTATCACAGATTGATGCCAGCTTTTCTAAAATCTGAATTCCCACATAATGGGGATTTCCTATGTAAACATGTCACACTGTATTTCTAACATTCAGCCAGTGGTGGCATTCTTTCCTGTTTCCTGACTCCTCAACGCTGCTACAGAAGAATTCAAACCAACTCGACCTCTCTACTGTCAGATTTGTTATCCATTTAGAAATATTAGGAAGTCAAATCATTGCATAAAAATAAGACCAGAATATAGGACATTAAAACGGGTCTGAAACAGCCCGAGACAGATTACCCCCTTGTCCTCTAATTCCATTTGAAGACTATAGTTCACTCAAGTCTAAATAAATAGCCCAATTATAGAGATAAATTACAGTTGACTTTGGACTTCACTCCCCATGTCTAACCACACACACACACACACAAACTTCCTCCTCCTGGCCAAGTTAATCCATTTTCAGTAAAGTCCTTCAAATATCTGAGCAAAGAGTCTCATCCCAACACATTGGGAATGTTTTCATTTTAAATTCACAAAAACACAGAGAGAGGTTACAGTGGATTGACGTTATCCATCTCAGGAGATTCAGTCACTTGGTTTTTGCTTAGGTTTTTCTGATAAGGATGCACAGTATTGAATCAGTTCCACTTGCATTAATCAGAATTGATGTAAGAATGGCAAAGTTTAGAAACGTGCTTCTTCTAAAATCAAATAGTTACTTCCAGGTTTACAGCATTCCTTCTTCATATTTTGATCTATTCGTTTGGTCAGTATACATTCCTAGTTAGATAGTAATGGGGAACAGAGATTATGACTAGCAAAGAAAGACAATGTCAAACTGTTCCTCTTGCACTCATCAGGACAAATGCAAAAATGCCAAGTTTTGCAGCCAGTATCCTTTTAAATGTTGGCATTCTTGCATCAGTCCAGATGAGTGCACGTTGACCTGTTTCAATAGCATGTCTCCTTTATTAGCAATACTTGACCATTGTGTTACCATGGGACTGTGAAGTTAATGTGATTGAAAAGGTATCCGTCACATTTGTCACAACCTGTCTCGGTGCTTGTTGGAATTTGTCTTGCATTGATGCACAGCGTTCACTTTCCTCCTGATTCCAGCCTGGTTTGAGGCCAGCCTGCCCTATCCCGTGGCCATGCAGTCACTGTGACACAGCTGGGGACCAGGCTCACCTGTCACTTGACATTCTAACAATAACGGCGCTCTCTTCCTTTCAAACAGGCACAAACGGCACTCCGACGGCCTGTTCACCAGCGAGCTCAGTAAGGTCAGAAATACAGCCGTGGCTCGAAACATCATCAACTCCATTCTGGCAGCACAGTCACGGTAAGGGGCCAGGTTGTGCTCCCAGAAGGTGGTGGGCGGGATATGAGATCACTCTCTGCAACAGCCCAGGAGGGTCTGCTTGTGTCGGAGGTGAGAGTTGGGGGGATTTGGGCACGGGGGTGTGTAGCACTTTCACCCTCAGTTTGTCAGCCCCAGTTTCATAGTCCAATCCAAGGATGGAGCACAAAATCAAGATGGACACTGTGGGTGTTCAGGCGAGACACAGAGCTGAGGCTGGAGACTGGAAGGGACACTATGACAGCATTAGACAAAGGAAGGTTGCTGTTAATGGGATCTTGCTCTGTAGGCAATGATTGACATGTTTTGCCATATGACAACAATGACTGGATTTCCCAGGAAGGTTGTTTGTTCTTTGATAGCTTCTGAGTTAACATGTCAAATGTTCCGGTTCTTGGATGACACAGGAAGCTGATAGAACCAATACTCACAGAGGGGCCCCTGCATTTTTATTGCACCTGTCACAACCACAGGAAGTCCCAAAGTGTTATTCAGTGATGGACAATGACCAATTCCTGAAACCTTATTCTCTGATTTCATTCACATTTTAGCTCTAGCTCAAACTCAAAAACCACAAAAGTGAAGAGGCACCTCAGTGACACACAGGACTCACCTCATCAAGATTCTTTGGCCATGCTACAGAATGGGCTCAAGTTACCATCAACCCTCCAGCTCAATGAGGGAAGGTGAGCGGAAAATCATTATTAAACAGGCATTGCCTCCTCACATTGTTCAATCTTTAATTATATCCTACGTGGTAACGTCAGCAAACCTAGAATGATAAAAATGTTTTTCTTTTGTGCACACTTCCTATCTGTAAAACCTTCTATCACAGATTGATGCCAGCTTTTCTAAAATCTGAATTCCCACATAATGGTGATTTCCTATGTAAACATGTCACACTGTATTTCTAACATTCAGCCAGTGGTGGCATTCTTTCCTGTTTCCTGACTCCTCAACGCTGCTACAGAAGAATTCAAACCAACTCGACCTCTCTGCTGTAAGATTTGTTATTCATTTAGAAATATTAGGAAGTCAAATCGATGCATAAAAATAAGATCAGAATATAGAACATTAAAATGGGTCTGAAACAGCCCGAGAGAGATTATCCCTTGTCCTCTAATTCCATTTGAAGATTATAGTTCACTCAAGTCTAAATAAATAGCCCAATTATAGAGATAAATTACAGTTGACTTCGGACTTCACTCCACATGTCTAACCACACACACACGCACGTAAAATTCCTCCTCCTGGCCAAGTTAATCCATTTTCAGCAAAGTACGTCATCCCAAAGCATTGGGAATGTTTTCATTTTAAATTCACAAAAAGCACAGAGAGAGGATAAGGGGGAGTGACATTTTCAATCCCATTCGGTTCAGTCACTTGGTTTTTGCTTAGGTTTTTCTGAAAAAGGAGGCACAGTATTGATTCAGTTCACCTTCATTCATCAGAACTGATGCAAGAAAGGCAAAGTTTCGAAACGTGCTTCCTGTAAAATCAAATAGTTACTTCCAGGTTTACAGTGTTCCTTCCTCATAATCTGATCTGTTTGTAGTGTCAGTACACAATCCTAGTTCGATAGTAATGGGGAATAGTGATTATGACTAGCAATGAGAGACAATGTCAAACTGTTCCTCTTGCACTCATCAGGACAGGTGCAAGAATTCCAAATTTTTCTGCCAATGTCCTTTTAAATGTTGGCATTCTTGCATCAGTCCAGATGAGTGCAAGTTGACCTGTTTCAATACCATGTCTCCTTTATTAGCAATCCTCGACCATTGTGTTACCATGAGACTGTGAAGCTAATGTGATTGAAAAGCCATCAGTCACATTTGTCTCAACCTGTCTCAGTGCTTGTTGGAATTTGTCTTGCATTGATGCACAGCGTTCACTTTCCTCCTGATTCCAGCCTGGTTTGAGGCCAGCTTACCCTATCCTGTGGCCATGCAGTCACTGTGACACAGCTGGGGACCAGGCTCACCTGTCACTTGACATTCTAACAATAACGGCGCTCTCTTCCTTTCAAACAGGCACAAACGGCACTCCGACGGCCTGTTCACCAGCGAGCTCAGTAAGGTCAGAAATACAGCCGTGGCTCGAAACATCATCAACTCCATTCTGGCAGCACAGGCACGGTAAGGGGCCAGGATGTGCTCCCAGATGGTGGTGGGCGGGATATGAGACTACTCCCTGCCACAGCCCGGGAGGGTCTGCTTGTCTCGGCGGTGGGGGGGTGAGGATTTGGGCCAGAGAGGGGTCTAGCACTTTCACCCTCAGTGTGTGAGCACCTGGGTTCATACACATTGCACCTGTCACAACCTCAGGAAGACCCAAAGTGTTATTCAGTGATGGACAATGACCAATTCCTGAAACCTTATTCTCTGATTTCATCCACATTTTCGTTCCAGCTCAAAATCAAATAGCACAAAAGTGAAGAGGCACCTCAGTGACACACAGGACTCAACTCATCAAGATTCTTCGGCCATGTTGCCAAATGTGCTCGAGTTACCATCAACCCTCCAGCTCAATGAGGGAAGGTGAGCGGAAAATCATTATTAAACAGGCATTGCCTCCTCACATTGTTCAATCTTTAATTATATCCTACGCGGTAACGTCAGCAAACCTAGAATGATAAAAATGTTTTTCTTTTGTGCACACTTCCTATCTGCAAAACCTTCAATCACAGATTGATGCCAGCTTTTCTAAAATCTGAACTCCCAAGGCCACATAATGGTGATTTCCTATGTAAACATGTCACACTGTATCTGTAACTTGGTACCTAGGGTGGCACTGTTTCCTGTTACCTGTCTCCTGAACTGTGCTGTAGAAGAATCCAAACCAAAACTGCTTGCCTGCTGAAGGCTTTGCAGTTGGATCAGAAATGGAAACAAATCCCATTGATATTTGAAAAAAAAGCAAAATATCGAAAATTAAAATGTGGACTGAAATACTTCCAAAGGCCCAAGTTGGATTTTCTCTCCTTCGTTAATTCCATTTGAAGACTACTGTTTGCTCAAAACTAAACAAATGGCCCAATGTTTGGAAATAAATTTCAGGTGGCTCAGGTCGTGACTCTCCTTGTGTGACAACACACCCAGGAAATTCCTCTCCCTGGGCACGTTAATCCATTTCCAATAAGTTTCTTCAAAAAACATTAATGATAGAATCTGTTCCCAACGCCTTGGGTGTGCGTTTATTTTGCAGTGCCAACTCTTGAACGTAGTTGCTTCTCAGATTTATAGCATTAATTCTTCACAATTGGGTGGCAAGATCTATTTGCATCTTCTCTGCCATTCAGTATGATCATGGCTGACCTCTTAGCATTGAGAGTTCCACATTCTCCTAACCCTTGACCCCAACTGCCGACCTCAATTTTAAAGTTAAGCATTAATACCCTCCTCCAACACCTTCTGAGGCAGAGATTGGCAAATCGCTGAAGTTCCTATGTTACTTTTACCCTTGAACATGGTTATTGGTTCCAGTCAATGCTGACACATTCACTCTTAGTCTTGCTTTCATCATTTTCTGCAGTGATTCCCATTGGCCAGTCACAGCTTCAATAGATGACCAGATATGTGAGATCATTCGCCAGCTCGTAATGAGTCAGCAAATATATTCCTTACTGAGCGTAATGGACTTGCAATGAACAGGTAATTCCAGGGGGTTTACAATTCATTGAATAAATGCCGCGTTGCTGTCTTGTCAACTTGAAGAGGGGACGGGGCCCGAGGGGTGGTGCGGTAGCTGGACATTGTTCCAACATGGCATCAAATCTACAGGGTAAATGTTGGGAGGATGTTTCCATTGGTCGGAGAGACCACAACCCGAGGGCACAGCCTTAGAGTAAAGCCTTTAGAATGGAGATGAGGAGAAACCTCTTCAACCAGAGAGTGGGGAGTCTGTGGAATTCATTGCCTCAGAAGGACGTGGAGGCCGGGTCATTGAGTATATTTAAGACTAAGGATAGATAGATTCTTGAGTGTCAAGGCGATCCTGGGTTACAGGGAGAAAGTGGGAGAATGGGGGTGAGAAACTTTTCAGCCATGATTGAATCGTAGAGCAGACTCAATGACTTAAATGGCCTAATTTCTGCTCTTATGTCGTATGGTCTTATTAACTCACACAGAACAGCTAAAGTTCAGGAAACCTGGTCAGCATGGACGAGTTGGACCGAAGGGTCTGTTTCCGTGCTGTATGACACTATGCCTGGGGATACATATCTGGATTCATTTCTTCAAATGGCTGGGAGACGTGGGAAAAGGCAATCCCGGCTTTTCAACTCTCCGTCCAATAACAGTGACATACAGACCCTGTGACGTGTACTCTGTGAACCCAGAGCTTGGGGAAAGTAAACTTCAAATCTAAGGCACATTCTTCAGACAGGAACACAAGAAGCACTGCTTCACCCATGAACATCGGGACCGCCCCACTCTCCCCCGCCCCCCACATCCCCTCCCCCCAATAAAAAGCTGTGGAGGTTATGGGTCAACTGGACTCTCCCAGACTGTGATTGAGATATTTGATTGGGTATTGAAGGGTCAAAGGCAAGTAAACATGGGATAGAGATAAGGTTGTGTCATAATCTGAATAGTTAATATCAAGCTTGTGAGGGACTGAATGGCCTCCTTTAGTTCCTACTATTCGGGTTTCCATAGAGCCATGCAACATTGAAAGAGGCCCTTCGGCCCATCATATCCATGCCAACCAACAAACATCAAACTACACTAATCCCACTAACCTGCACTTGGTCCATAGCCTACTCAGGCCCAGCATTTTAATAGCTCATAGAATCCCTGCAGTGCAAGGGGAGGTCATTCAGCCCATCAAGTTTGTACTGGCTATCCAAAGAGCATCCACCCCCCCCCCCCAAACCCAGCCTCGTACTCCCATATGGGGCTTTTACCATGGCTAATCTACTTTACCTGCACACTATGGGCAATACTGCATGGTCAATCCACTTTGAACTGTGGGGAGAATCTGGAGCACCCAGAGGAAACCCACGCAGACACAGGGAAAACATGCAAACACCACACAGACAGTCACCCAAGGGTGGAATCGAACCGGGCTCCCTGGCGCTGTGAGGCAGCTGTGCTAACCACTGAGCCACCATGCCGCCAGATGCTTCTGAATTGTTACAAGAGTATTTGCCTCCACCAACCTCTCAGTTTGACCATTTCTTTTTTTTTATTTGAAGGCACCAAAGACTGATCACCGTCTTGTGGAAGACACCGACAGGGTCTCACCTCAGTGAGGGGGTGGGGAGGGCGACTTAGTGCCCAAATTTCTCTCCCTCATTCCTCTCACCTCTCTCTCTCTCTCAGAAAAGTCCAGAGCCTCCGTGAGACAACCAGGATCCCTTGCAAGTGACAGGAGTGAATTTTCATATTGCGGGCTGGTTTGGGTTTACCCTGCTGGAGTCCCTGTCCATGTGAATTTGTGATCCTACTGTAAATAATCTGTGCCTAGGGGGGAAAATGAAGGGATATTTTGGTTAAATTTTTAGAAGTTTTCAAACTCTGCTTCTCTGCACAGTCTGCAAGAGCCAATTCACTGAATCATATTAAAACATAATTGGCTACCACACTTCCATCCTATTTTGAGTAATCCCAAATAACTAAATGGCATCATGGTGTGCTAAAGAGCCCCTTCCTGTGCTATACTGTTCTAGGTGCTCCATTCTGACTCGATTCAATTACTTGAATCTTTAAGTACACTCTCCTACCATCTCCACACCTTCATCCTTAATGGCCCTGCATTCTCGAATTAAAATCTCTCCGATACTTATGTTGTTAAACTTGAAAGGGTTCAGAAAAGATATTCAAGGATGTTGCCAGAGTTGGAGGGTTTGAGCTATAGGGAGAGGCTGAATAGGCTGGGGCTGTTTTCCCTGGAGCATTGGAGACTGAGGAGTGACCTTATAGAGGTTAATAAAACCATGAGGGGCGTGGATAGGGTAAATAATTAAGGTCAAGATTAGAGTGGTGCTGGAAAAGCACAGCAGGTCAGGCAGCAACTGAGGAGCAGGAAAATCGACGTTTCGGGCAAAAGTCCTCCATCACCCCACTCTAATCTCCAGCATCTGCAGTACCCACTTCCTCCTAAATAGCTAAGGTCTTTTCCCTGGGGTGGGGGAATCCAGAACTAGAGGGCATAGTTTAGCATGAGAGGGGAAAGATTTAAAAGAGACTTAAGGGGCAACCTTTTCACGCAGAGGGTGGTACGTGTATGGAATGAGCTGCCAGAGGAAGTGGTGGAGGCTGATACAATTACAACATTTAAAAGGCTGGATGGGTATATGAATAGGAAGGATATGGGCCAAGCGCTGGCAAATGGGACTAGATTAGACTCCTGACAGTGTGGAAACAGGCCCTTCGGCCCAACCAGTCCACACCAACCCTCTGAAGAGTAACCAACCCAGACCTATTTCCCTCTGACTAATGCACCTAACACTATGGACAATTTAGCATGGCCAATTCACCTGACCTGCACATCTTTAGACCGTGGGAGGAAACTGGAGCACCCGGAGGAAACCCGCACAGACACAGAGAGAATGTGCAAGCTCCACACAGACAGTCGCCCAAGGCTGGAATCGAACCTGGGACCCTGGTGCTGTGAGGCAGCAGTGCTAACCACTGAGCTACCATGTCACCCACAGTGCTGACCATATCTGGTCAGCATGGATGGGTTGGACCGAAGGGTCTGTTTCGTGCTATACCCCTCTATGACTCTACTTGGATGAGTGCCAGAGATTGAGGGAGTAAATTGATGCTGAGAGTCATGGGCGCTTGGTTACAAAAGACAGCTCTGTTCCCAATCTGATCACCTCATTGGAACACGCCAAGTGGGCGGTGAGCTCAAGATTGGGCTCCACTGCAATGCCTTATGCAGTCCAATAGCCCGATGACTTTAACTGTCATGAATCCCACCCCCCTCAATAGCTATGGGGTGCTTTGGTTCTCTGTCCTGAAATCCAGCCCAATTTTGGCGGTGGGGTGGGAGGTGTCAGGGGGCAGGTGAAATACTGAAGTAGAGGAAGCGTGCACAGTATGAGTGAAACTATCGATCCAAAGCCTGCATGAGGATATGTGGGACAGAACAGGGCTTTAGCAGCCAATTTCCAAGGACAGGAGGGGCATTAACTAGAAAAAGCAGATTCAAATTAGCAACAGAACCAGAGGGGAAGCAAGCTGACTTATCCTTTCAAACAGCAATTGGGCATAATCTAGAATGCATAGCCTGAGATGCTGCTGGAAGGCTATTCTTTCAAAATACATTGGATAAATGTTTGAAGTAGAAACTATTTGCAGGATGTTGGGAAAAAGGCAGCTGTTTGGACACCACTTTCAAAGAGCCAACATCAGATCAATAGGCTGCATGACTTCATTCTACTGATGTATCATCTGAAATATTCCAATTCGAACTGATCCCAGAGGGGCCCCGACCCTCCAGAGGTGCTGGCGTCAACACCAGTCACTATATTTCCAGGGAGATCCTCCTGTTCGGTTGGGGTGTATGATGGCTCTGTTGTTAGCGCTGCTCTCTCACAGTGCCAGGGATCTGGGTTCAGTTCCACCCCTGGGTGACTGTCTATGTGGAGTTTGCACATTCTCCATATGGGTTTGCTCCGGTTTCCTCCCATAGTCCAAAGATGTGCAGGTTAGGATGGATTAGCCATGGTAAACTGCCCATGGTGTCCAAGAATAGGGTAGGGAGAATGCTTTTTGGAGAGTTAGTTTGGACTCAATGGGTTGAATGGCCTGCTCTCACACTGTAGGGATTCTATGTCCCATGGTATTGGTGCTTGTGGTATCCTTTAGAGTGCCACATTGTGGAGTGTGTGTGGTAGGACTGGGCATTGAGAATGTGTGCATCTTCCTGGTCTCTCTCAGCTGCCCAGCCAGTCTGGCATGTCTAGTGGATATGGCATCTTCTCAATCTCCCCCTCCCCTGGCATTTGATCTGTTCAAACCTCAAGTGCAGAGAAATGGTGAACTTGTTCTTCATAGCTGCATCCACAAATTAAGTTGGGGCAGATATTTCCCTCTCCTTCTCCCTCTCATCCACAGTTAATTCAATAACAAGAGTATTTATACCGTGTAAACTGTGATCTTTGTGATAGTCTTGATGGTGTCCATTGTACTTTCTGTAATATGTTCTCAACAGAACTGGTATTTATTTATTTATTGCATGTTTCTATATTTCTGTAGTGTATTATGAGAAGTTGGCTGATTTTTAATGACCATGAAAATAAAATCTTGTATAATACCAACAGAGATGGATTTTGTTGTGATTTCCCGTCACTCTCAGGAGGGCAGTGACCATTAGCACACAGAGTGTCTGGATGGTCAGGCTATCACAACCCTAGCACTTGCTTCAGCAGCACACTGATTTACAAATTCTCATCCTTCTAGTCTAATCCCTCCACAATATTTCCCTCTCCCCAGTCTCCTCCCACTCCCTCAACTCTCAGTGATCTCTTTGCTCCTCAGCAAAGAGAATACCCCCCACTAATTTTTAATTCCTTCACCACTGGTGGCTGATCCTTCATTTGCTATGGGCCACAGGCTTTGGAAACCCTGGCTGAGCACTGATTTGCTGTCTTCCCTGTCATTTTCCTCCTACAAGATATTCCTGGATGTCTCCCTCTGTCTCAAGTCACAGGTTGATTTGAGGATTTGCAGTGCTATGTTCTGTCCTCAGAATCATTTTCATCTCGAACCTTCCAATTTTAGACATTGATCTTTCCACTGCTTGGGAAAGATGGGCTGAATAGCCTCTTGGTGCATTGCAAGCTTTCATAAGAACTCCCCATTTTTCTTCTGTACCCCTGAGAGCTCTACAAATCCCTTAATCATTTTGAAATGTATTCTTTCATGGCATTGCTGACTTGGAAAGCACTTGTTGTGAATTAGGCTTGAACTGAGTGGCTTGCTGGGACACTTTACGAGGATCATGGGTGATCCAGCATTCCTCATGTCCACTCTCCTGCCCTTCCCCGGTAACCCTAGATTCCCCACCTGATTGAGAATCGATCTCAGCTGTAAACATACATGAGGCCTCTGCCCCCACAGCTCTCGGTGACAAGGAGTTCCAAAGACTCACAACCCTCTTACAGAAGAAATTCCTCCTCATCTCAGCCTGAAATTGATGCCCCTTTATTCTGAGGCTGTGCCCTCTGCTCTGAGCCTCTCCTATGATGGGAAACACCCTCTCAGCATTGACCCTGTCAAGTCCCTTCAGAATCCCTTATGTTTCAATGAGCTAACTTCATCGAAACCTCATAACCTGGGTGGCACGGTGGCACAGTGGTTAGCACTGCTGCCTCATACCGCCAGAGATCTGGGTTCAATTCCTGCCTCAGGCGAATCTCTGTGTAGAGTTTGCACATTCTCCCCCTGTCAGCATGGGTTTCCTCCAGGTGCTCCGGTTTCCTCCCACAATCCAAAAATGTGCAGGTTAGGTGAATTGGCCATGTTAAATTGCTCGTAGTGTTAGGTAAATGTAGGGGAATGGGTCTGGGTGGGTTGCGCATCAGTGTGGACTTGTTGGGCCAAAGGGCCTGTTTCCACACTGTAAGTAATCTTTAAAAAAAACTCTCATTCTTCTAAACTCCAGGGATTAGAGACCCAATCTGTTTAGCCTTTGCTCATAATTATGAGAATAATTTGGTTATGAACAACTATACTCATACCAATGTGTGTGCATGTGTGACAGTGCATGCCTGTCTGTGTGCATATATGTATGTTTGTGTTTGTATCTGCAATTACGTTTCTATGTGCGTATGTGTTTGTGTGTGTATACATGTTTGTATCTGTGAATGTGTTTGTGTTTGCATATGTGTTTGTAATGTGCTTATGTGTTTGTGTGTGCGAATGTGTTTGTGTGTGCTTAAGTGTTTATATATGTATACGTGTTTGTATGTGTGAACGTGTTTGTCTGTGTGTACATGTTTGTATGTGCAAATGTGTTTGCATGTGCAAATGTGTTTGTATGTGTGTACGTTTGTGTGTGAGAACGTGTTTGTGTGCAAGTGTGTTTGTGTCAGAACACGTTTGTATGTGCGTACATGTTTGCATGTGTGTGCATGTTTGTGTGTGCAAACATGTTTGTGTGTGAGAATGTGCTTGTGTGCGAATATGTTTGTATGTGCAAATGTGTTTCTGTGTACAAACATGTTTCTGTGTACAAACACTTTTGTATTTGCATGCAGGTTTATATGTGTGAACGTGTTTGTATGTGCAAACGTGCTTATATGTGCATGCATGCTTGTATGTGTGAATGTGTTTGTGTGTGAGTATGTATTTGCATGTGAGTATGTGTCTGTATGTGCATATGTGTTTGTATGTGCATATATGTTTATATGTGTGTACGTGTTTGTATATGCGTACATGTTTGCATGTGCGTGCATGTTTGTGTGTACAAACGTGTTTGTGTGTGAGAATGTGCTTGTTTGTATATGCGGGCATATTTGTATGTGCAAATGCGTTTCTGTGTGCGAACATGTTTCTCTGTGCAAACGTGTTTGTGTGTGCATGCATGTTTATATGTGTGAACACGTTTGTATGTGTGAACGTGTTTGTGTGTGCAAATGTGTTTGTATGTGTGAACGTGTTTGTATGTGCATACGTGTTTGTGTGTGCGTATGTGTTTGTGTGTGTATACGTGTTTGTATGTGTGTATGTGTTTGTATGTGCATGCGTGTTTGTGTGTGCGTATGTGCATACTTGTTTGTATGTGCATACGTGTTTGTGTGTGCATACGTGTTTGTGTGTGCGTATGTGTTTGTGTGTGCATACTTGTTTGTATGTGCATACGTGTTTGTGTGTGCATACGTGATTGTGTGTGCATACATGTTTGTGTGTGCATACGTGATTGTGTGTGCATATGTGTTTGTGTGTGCATATGTGTTTGTGTGTGCATACGTGTTTGTGTGTGCATACGTGTTTGTGTGTGCATACGTGATTGTGTGTTCATACGTGTTTGTATGTGCATACGTGTTTGTGTGTGCATACGTGTTTGTGTGTGCGTATGTGTTTGTGTGTGCATACTTGTTTGTATGTGCATACGTGTTTGTGTGTGCATACGTGATTGTGTGTTCATACGTGTTTGTATGTGCATACGTGTTTGTATGTGCATACGTGTTTGTGTGTGCATATGTGTTTGTGTGTGCATACTTGTTTGTATGTGCATACGTGTTTGTGTGTGCATACGTGATTGTGTGTGCATACGTGTTTGTATGTGCATACGTGTTTGTGTGTGCGTATGTGTTTGTGTGTGCATACTTGTTTGTGTGTGCATACGTGATTGTGTGTGCAAGTGTGTTTGTGTGTGCATACTTGTTTGTGTGTGCATACGTGATTGTGTGTGCATACTTGTTTGTATGTGCATACTTGTTTGTATGTGCATACGTGTTTGTGTGTGCATACGTGTTTGTGTGTGCATATGTGTTTGTGTGTGCGTATGTGTTTGTGTGCGTGCATGCCCACCCTAACCCAGCTTACCCACCCACCCTTACCCAATTATACATCTGTAAGTTAACCCACTCACTGACCCACTGTAAAGCTGTTTATTCTGAAACATTCCCATGTGCTATTAAATATTTATCCCAATACAGCGACTTGTGCCATAATGAAGGGGAATGCTGGCTTCTGATTTGTTTCTTTCCACTGCTGCCTCTGGGGGGGTTCCCATACTGGATTCTGCAGGATCTGACAGTGGACAATTGGCCAGAAATAGGGGGTAGCACACAGAAGGAGGTATAGGCCACTCGGCCCTTCAAACCTGCTGTGCCATCTGAGGGGATCACCCCTGATCTGGCAGTGACCGCAGTTCCACCTTCCTGTCTGTGGTCTCAATAGCCCTTGGCTCCCAGATCTGTCAATGGAATGTAATTGTGTAGTTCTGTGTCTGATGGGGGTTGGAGAGAGAGAGAGGAGGGTTCTGATACTGTTCAGAAAATCTGTGTCCGTGTCTTAATCCAGAAAGCAAGTTAGTAACAGACAGCACTGGGGCCAATCTTTACTCACTCCCACATTTATTTGCGGAGCCAAAGGTTACAAGCATTCACCTCCAAACCCAGAGCTCCTGTAGTGCTGAGGCAGTGTCCCTGCCTCTGAGCCAGAAACCCCAGATTCGAGTCCCACTTGCTCCAGTGGTCTAGCATTGCATACCTGAACACGTTTATTCAAAATATCTCCCCCTTTGAACTCCAAGTTTTTGTGGTATGGTGATAGTGTCCCTACCTCTGAGTCAGAAGGCCTGGGTTAAACTCTGACCTTCACTAGAGATATGTCCGAGCAGGGTGATTTAATAAAATATGATGGATTATCAGAGACACGTGGCAATATAGAGTTGAAGTGAAAACCAGATCAGCTACAATCTTATTAATTGACAAAGCAGGAGATGAGTGGTCTACTTGTTATTGTAGGGTCATCGAGTCATAGAGAGGTTAAGCACAGAAACAGACCTTTCATTCCAACTCATCCATGCCAACCAGATATCCTAAATTAATCCAGTCCCTTTTGCCAGCACCTAGCCCATATCCTTCTAATCCCTTCATATTCATATACCCATCCAGATGCCTTTTAAATGCTGTAATTGTACCAGCCTCCACCACCTCCTCTGGCTGCTCATTCCACACATGCATCACCCTCTGTGTGAAAACGTTGACCCATTGGTCTCTTTCAAATCTTTCCCCTCTCACCTTAAACATCCAAATCCATTTCTCACTAATGCTCCCAATCCTGTTCAAACAGGGGTCTCCTTATCTGTGATCAAAACTGAAATACCAATGAAACACAATTAACGTACAATTCACAGAAAAAGACCAAGGACAATTTTACCTAAACATTCATAAAAAATGGCTGTGTGCCGTGTGGACCTCAATGGGTTAATCACTATTGAATGTCACAGAGAGAGAGAGCAGGAACTGAGATGGTTAGACAGGCAGTGTTTTGAACATATCTTTTTCCTCCTCCCATTCTGGTGATGTCATTGCCTGTCACAGAGAAAGAGAGAGAGAGAGGATTTAGCATTAATTTTCTCCCAAACCCCACGGATCGAGAAACCTGCTGGGATTCTGAGGCGAGAGCTCCCAGCCCTCAATCCCTATATCTATCGCGGAGGATGGAACTGAGCTTATTAATTGACATCTTGCAAACTGGTGACCAGGATGCAGTACAGAATGCACTGCTAGAATTCAACAGAGAGGTGAGGTGCCTGTCTGAGAGAGAGAGAGAGAGAGAATCACATTTCCAGACTGTTTATAACAAACAAATATATCTTTGCGTTACCCTCCTTCTCCTTCCCCCTAACCCTACAACCTCTGTCAGTGCTTCCAGCTGCTGACTCTGACCACATAACTGCGAGGGGGGCTTGGGGAGTGGGGGTAGTGTGTTACACATTTTTTTTTATAAATAAGATTATTTAACCTGTGCTTTTGGTCAGTGCAGTTAAACAATCCAGGCCACACAAACCAAATTCCCCCCCCCCCCCCGGCTTAGATATTTAATCCCCAGGTGAGAATGATCGTATTTTTTTGGTGGGGTGGGGGTGGTGGTAGGAATTACTGAGCTGGACAGTCAACTGGGTTTAGTTTCTGCTGCATTTGACCAAATGTCAGTGTTTTCAGTTTTAAGTCCACCCCTCCCCTCCCTCCCCTAGAATGTATATAAATCCTCAGAACTACTGTTCTGATCTGATTCAATCCAAATCTGACTTGCGATATTAATTCGCTCTAGTTGGGGTGGTTAGACAGATGTGATTGAAACGCCAACTAATTCTCTATCACCCTGGGAGTCACAGGAGGGTTTAACAGCTTTGGTTGCAAGTTAAAACACTTTAAGTAAAAACTAGGATAATTTATTCATCTACCTAAGGTGTGAGTTCAGTTTTAAATCAATGTATCTTATTGAAGGGGAAGTGTAATGTATTTTAAGGTGTTTGGTCACTGTGCCAGAGTTAGCGATAGGAGAATGAGAGAATAGACCAGGGGAATCGGACTATTAACGTGACACTGGGGTCACACTTTACAAAATGCTCCTGATATGTTATGTTGAAACTTTCCAAACTACAAATGATTTCCAACCAAATCAAACCTGGGTAGGGCATTTTTAAAATTCATTTACAAGGCTGTGAATGTCACTTGTTAGACCATTATTTATTGTCCCGTCCCTCGTTGCCCCTTGAGAAGGTGGGGGTGAGCTGCCTTCTTGAACCGTTACAGTCCATGTGCTGTGGGTTGATCCACAATGCCCTTAGGGAGGGAATTCCAGGATTTTGACCGAACAATACTTGGAGATGTCTGTGAGTGATGTGACGTTACTAATGGCTGACAATAATCTGGGGGTTGATGTCTGGTTGGATTGGAGTGCAGGCGTAATGAGCTCTCGTTGCTGTTGTACTATATGCACATTTGCTCTCCACACTTACAAAGGGATATATTGGCGTTGAGATTAAAACTTTACCAGGTTGGTCCCTGTACCGAGAGACTGAGAAAATGGAGCGGATATTCTCTGATGTTAGGAAGAATGAGAGGTGATCTCATTGAGACAGACACGATTCTAAAGGGACCTGATAGGGCAGATGCTGAAAGCTTCTTTTGACATTCATTTTATGGGACGTGGATGTCACTGACTGGGCCAGCAGTTATTGCCCCGTCCCTAGTTGCCCCTTGAGAAGGTGGGGGTGAGCTGCCTTCTTGAACCGCTGCAGTCCATGTGCTGTAGGTACACCCACAATGACCTTAGGGAGGGAATTTTAGGATTTTGACCCAGTGACAGTGAAGGAACGGTGATATATTTCCAAGTCAGGATGGTGAGAGGCTCGGAGGGGAACTTGCAGGGGGTGGTGTTCCCATGTATCTGCTGCCCTTGTCCTTCTAGATGGAAGTGGTCGTGGGTTTGGAAGATTATCCTTCTGGATTAGTGGTGCTGGAAGAGCACAGCAGTTCAGGCAGCATCCAACGAGCAGCGAAATCAACGTTTCGGGCAAAAGCCCTGCTCGTTGGATGCTGCCTGAACTGCTGTGCTCTTCCAGCACCACTAATCCAGTATTTGGTTTTCAGCATCTGCAGTCATTGTTTTTACCAAGATTATCCTTCTGACAGGGGAATCTAAAATATGGGAACACAGCCTCAGGATAAGGGGCTGATCATTCCGGACTGAGCTGTGCTGTATTTTTTGAAGGTGAGCGTGCAGTAAAGTGGAGCTGAAAACCAGTGACAGCCATGATTGTATGGAATGGTGAAGCAGATGTGAGGGGCCGAATGGCCTACTCCTGCTTCTGTTTCCTGTGGTAATATCCAGTGATGTTTCACACCTTGCCCACACCCCGGATGCAGTTCTGACTTTTCTGCTAGTTGGCTGGGAGGAACTTAAATTATTTTGTGGAAAATTATTTCACAGAGAAATTACTAATTTATTTTCACCATTCACATATTCCAGTCTGGTTGGATTAATTCTGAAACACGCATCTTGACGAAGAAATACAGTGTCAATGTGAAATATTTTAACCGGAAATGTTACTACTTAGAGGAAGTGAAATATGCAGAGCAACTGCATAAGTAATATTGTTTTACACTGAGGTTGGTGTTAAGTCCAATAGGATGCATTCGAAATAATGCATCTGAATGAAGATCCATGTTTCCCATGTGCTGGCAGATGGGATTATTTTCATATCCCTGAACTGTGTAAGTAGGCCATTCAGCCCATCGAGTCCACACAGATGTTCCGAAGAGCATCCTGTCCAGACCCACCGCATCCCTGTAACCTTACATTTCCCATGACCAAATCACCTAGCCTGCACAGCCCAGGACACTATGGACAGTTTAACATGGCCAATCCACCCTAATCTACACATCTTTGGAATCCCATGCAGACACAGGGAGAACTTGCAGAGACAGTCACCCAAAGGTGGAATTGAACCCAGGTCCCTGGCACTGTGAGGTAGCAGTGCTAGCCACTGTGCTGGATTAATTTGGAATGGCATCATGGTTAGTACAGACATGGTGGGCCGAAGGGTCTGTTTCTATGCTTCTTTCAGTATAATAACCTTCAGGATAGGACGGGAGTAGGTCCCTTTAGCTGTTCCCCATTCAATATAGTAACAGCGGGTTCTCTCCATCAATGGCATGTTCCTGCCCAAGCCCATCCCTTCGAATGTCAATCTATCAATCTCAGCCTCGAGTATACTCGGTGACTAAGCATCAGCAGCTCTCTGGTCTAACAACCTCATTATTGTTCTCAAATCCTTCTGTGAACTCACTCCTCCCTCCTTCCGTTATCCAATCCACCTCTCTGTGATATCTGATCTCCTGTAATTCCACCAGCCCCATGTGTTCCTGATTCTAATTGCTCCACTATTGGTGTAGCCAAGCCTTCAGCTCCCTGGGCCCTAAATTCTGCCATGCCCTCTTTGATGCCTGTCTTTCAAAACCTCGCTTCGCCTCTTGAATTCACCTTTCACAACCTCCCTCCCCAACCAAGCATTTGCTCATCTGATGTAATACCTTCTTAAGTGGCGTGGTGTCTAGCTTAATGCTCATATGAAGCACTGTGGAATGTTTCATTGCGTCAAGGCCGCTATATAAATATAACTTGTTGCTGTGAATCTTTGGACTTGTTGTCAATCCTTTAAGTGAAGAAATCTTGCCTCATCTCAGTCCTAAATGGCTGAGTCCTTATCCTGAGGCTGTGACCCCATCTTCTAGCCTGGAGTGGGTTTGGGGATGGTTGACACTCTCCTAACATTGACCCTGTCAAACCTGATAAGAATTTCATCTGTTTCAGTGAGCTCCCTTGTACATAGATCAACCTGAAGACTGCAAGATCAAAAAAGAACTTGCATTTATATATTACCTTTCAAGGCCTTCAGAGTTTCACAACCCATTTACAGGGGTATAGGCACTGTTGCAATGAAGGAAATGTGTGCAAAGCAAGATCCCACAAGCAGCAACACGGTGACTTCCACATAGTGTTGGTTGACAGCGGGGTGTAAATTGTTCGTGACAATCGGGGGAACTTTACAGCAAGTTACTTGCTCACTTTCTGAAGGCAGACTCTGTATGGCAGCTCTGTGTGAAAGAAAGCTCCTGAGACAGTGCGGGGCTCCCTCAGCACCGGCACTGAGAGTCTCTGGCTTGGATCACGGCGTTCAGATCCCAGAGTGAGTCCCTACCCAACAATCTTCTAACACGGAGGTGGGAGGGTCATCCACCGAGCTGCACTCAAGTTACGAGTGTACATCTGACAGTACATCACAATGTTAGTGATGAGAAAAAGCAGCGCATATGTTTACCAGAATGATATTGGGAGCCAAGACTTACATTGAGATATATTTAATGTCATGTGTGTTACACATACAGTGAAAAGTGTTGTTGAGAATCACCACTCTTTGGCACCATCTTAAAGCACAGAAAAAACACAAAATTCAACCAGAAAATGCAGCAATAGAGTTCATCTTTACTTTTCCTTCTTGTTTCATGCTAAATACTGAGAACATGGTGGAACATTCCTTAATGTAGAAGCTTAAGGGACAATTTAATCAGAACTTTCCAGGTATGTAGGGAACACACTGGACAAATAGAGAGAGGCGACTTCTTGAGGGTAAAAACAAGGACTGCAGATGCTGAAAACCAGAGTCTAGATCAGAGTGGTGCTGGAAAAGCACAGCAGGTCAGGCAGCATCCGAGGAGCAGGAAAATTGATGTTTCGGGAAAAAGCTTAGCTCTTTCCTGGTCCTCGGATGCTGCCTGACCTACTGCGCTTTTCCAGCACCACACTAATCTAAAATCCTTCAGGGTGTCCAGCACTCGGGAGCATTAGCCTGAAAATTTGAGTCAGAGCTTTAAGGAGTGAAGTTGTTAAACCTGTTTATACACAGACAAGACAGTTAGAAGTTTGGAATTCTCTTCCACAAATGGCAATTTAAGTCAAAAATTCAGGTTTAGAAATGATAATGTACTGATCCACCCTGGGCTTGTCTTTTCAGGGATACGAGGTGAGTTGTGACATTTCCAAACTTGACAGGTTTTTCCTTTTAATTGATTGATTCTAAACCTGATGTTTTTTTGAATCATAGAATGGAGGCCATTTGGCCCATCGGACTCTCCAAAGAGCATCTCACCCTGTCCCTGCCTTTCCCAGGGCTAACCCACCCAGCCTGCGCAACCCAGGACACTATGGACAATTTTACCACGGCCAATCCATCCTAACCTGCACAGCTTTGGATTGTGGGAGGAAACCAGAGCACATCTACAGGGAGAATGTGCAAATTCCACCCAAACAGTTGCCCAAGGCTGGAATTGAACCCAGGCCCCCTAGTGCTGTAAGGCAGCAGTGCTAACCACTGAGCCACTGTGACACCTATAGACATGGGGATGTGGAAAGGAGGGCTTATGGAGTTTGGTCACATATCAGCCATGATCTTATTAAATAGAGGCAGAACAGATCTGAGGGGCAGAATAGCCTCTGCCATTCCATGGCACTTCCTTCAGTGATATCACTTGTTCTCTGTAACAGACATCTCCTTTACATCCCATGAGCCCAGAACACAGGCGATTAGACTTGATTTAATTTCTGTTTGAATTGTAATCTGTTTAGTGTTAAGCGGATAGTGTTAGGTCGGATAGTGTGCAGTCTGTTGATGCAGCCACTCTCAGGAACCCATCCTCCACCGTCTCCTAACTGCCGACGATCACTCACAGAGGTCCCTATCAGAAATGCTCCCCCCCACCTCCCCTATCCTGGTAGATGGCTGGAACACAAAGCAACCAGGGCAGCCTTTGATAAAAAAGGCCATGTCTGACAGGGCAGTGTTTTTTTATTCCATTCTCCCAGTTCCTTCGTCTCCATCACATCTGTTCTGATTATGCCACCTTCCAAAACAGTGTTGCTAACATGGCTCCTTTCTTCCTTGACCATGGTGTCCCACCCACTGTGGGTGACAGGGCCATCAACTGCATTTGACCTGTGACCCTATTCTTCCACTCTTGACCCTTCCCATCACTCACACCAGCCTGATCGAATACCCCTTATCCTCACTTTCTCTCCCACCCAGCCTCCCCATTCAAACGATCATTCTCCACCATTTTGGATAACTCCAGCAGAACGCCACATCTCCTCCTCACCCCCCCTGTCGCAGGGATCGTTCGCTCCAGAACACACTAGTCCATTCCACCCAACGCCAATCACACACCCCCAACTCCACTGCACCTTCCCATAGCCAGTCATTTTACACAGCATCCTGCCGTCATGCCCATGGTATGTGCCCTTGGCATGCTGCAGTGCCCCAGTGAATCACAGCACTAACTGGAGGGTGAGCATCTCATCTTCAGACCAGGCATTTTACAGCTTTCTGGACTTAACATGGAGATCAACCCCTTTAAATTGTGAACCCATTCCCACTTTTTTCCCTTGCTTTTATCTTGTTGTATTCTCTGTCACCGTGTCCTTCTCTCCCATCACCCCCATCGCAGGGGACTGTCTGTCCTTCCCAGTCTGGCAGCTAGACACACGATTCTTCTGCCATTCTCACATTCCGATTGCTTCATTTGAATGATCAACATCTTTTCTCCATCGGCACCCTGCACCCCCACTACTCCCAAACTATAGTGTAAATGCTGCCCCCTCCACACATCACTTCAGCTCTCATGAAGCGTCATCTCGACTTGAAACGTTAGCCCGCTCTCTCTCCAAGAATGCTGCCTGATCTGCTGTGATCTCCAGCATTTGTTATTTTTGCTGCTGTTTATTCCTTCATTCTTTGTACATATGTCGGCAAGGCCAGCACTTATTGCCCTATAGCTGCCCTTGAGTCGATTGGCTCTCCAGGCCATTTCAGAGGGTAGCCCGGTGCATTGTGGTTCAGGAGTGGGAGTTAAGGATCTCCCAAGGCCGCTGTGTGAACTGGAAACCAGGCACAGGCCTATCCCCATGGAACACTGCTCCAGCCCCCCTCCCCAGGGTGGGAAATTCAACTCCAAACTGGATGGGGATAAAATGGCCATCAGTTACAAAATGGTAGGAGTGCAGGGGATTGAACAAAATGACTCCAGCCAGTATTTCTACCTTTCAGCCTTCAATATTTTTATATAAAAGCTGGCTTTTGTTGCAAAGTGCATGCACAGAGGTTCAGAAGCTAAATGCACTTGGCCAGTTTCTCTGTTTTCACTGAATTTGTTCTGTCAAAATGCGTAATTGGTGAGGGATTTATAAACCCATGCAAGTGACCAATAAAAATCATCCCTCAGCCATTATCTCTGAGCACTTTTCTGGCTGCCAGACAGCGCACTCTGTTGCTATAGTAATTACATTTAAATCGAGTGACACCACTTGTGTTGTAGTGAAGAGGAGTGTAATGGTGTATTTTAATGGAGGCGGGGGTGAGGTGTTAAGGAGGTTGGGTGAGGGAGTCTGTGTTGCCTGGGTGATGGAGTGTCACACTGTGGGATGTAGCTCACAGTGTGTCACAATGAGCTGTGATTCTAGCATTCCCAAATCCCGGTATTCCCGATCTTCCACCAATCCAGATTTTTCAGAAATTTGAAAGGATAATTACAGCACATTTTCCAATCATGATTTTTAATGGGATTGGGCTCTTACAATAGGGCTTTCCTGATGAAAGGCTTTTGCCCTAAACGTCGATTCTCCTGCTCCTCGGATGCTGCCTGACCTGCTGTGCTTTTCCAGCATCACACTCTCGACTCATTCTTACAATACTTCAGTCACTGTCCTAGACTGACACTCCAGCCCTGCAGAAAGTCCAGCCCTGCTGAACGGAAAGAGACCCTTCAGCCCATCGTGTCTGCACTGGTCATCAAGCATCTAGCTATTCAGACAGGGAGGCAATGGCCTGCTGGTATTATCATTGGACTTGTTAATCCAGAGACTCAGGTAATGTTCTAGGGACCAGGGTTCGAATCCTGTTGTGATGATGGAATTTGAATTCAGTGGAGAGGGAAAAACTGGAATGAAGAGTCTAATAATAACCATGAATCGATAGTTGGGAAAAACCCATCTGCTTCACTATTGCCCTTTAGGGAAGGAAACTGCCATCCTTGTCTGGTCTACATGTGACTCCAGGCCCACAGCAATAGGGTTGTCTCTTAACTACCCTCTGGGCAATAAATGCTGCTGAGGTGAAAGTGAGGATGGAGATTAGAGTCGAGCGTGTGACTCTGGAAAAGTGCAGCATCTGAGAATCAGGAGAATTGGCGTTTTGGGCAAATGCCCTTCATCAGAGATGAGGAATAAATGCTGCCTAGCCAGCGATACCCTCATCGTGTGAATGAACAAAATCAATCCCATTCTCCAGCAATTGCCCGTCAGTATGTCATTACAGTTTCTGCCTGTTCACACTTTCAGGCAGTGAGTTCCAGATATCCACAACTCTTTGGTTTACAATGATTTTTTTCTTCAAATTTCCTCTAAACCTCCTGATCCACACCTTAAAACTGTGCCGCAAGAACTGTGGATGCTGTAAATCAGAAACAGGAAACTGAAATTGCTGGAAAAGCTCACCAGGTCTGACAGTATCTGTGGAGAGAAATCAGAGTTAACGTTTTGGGTCCAGAGAGCCTTCCGCAGAACAGGAAGGGTCACTCAACCTGAAATGTTAACTCTGTTTCTCTCTCCACAAATGCTGCCAGACCTGCTGAGCTTTTCCAGTGATTTCTGTTTCTCTTTAAAACCGTGCCCCTTTGTTTCCCCAAACTGAGGGGAAATGTTTCATCTAACTCCATCCCTCATAATTCTGTACTCACTTAATAAATCCACAACCCCTCTCCCCCAACTCCACAGCCTTCTCTACCTACAGGAAAACAACCGTAACCTATCCTGTCTATCTTCATCGCTGAATCGTTCCAGCCCAGGGAACATACTCCGAAACCATCTCTGACACAGTCCCATCCTTCCTATAGTGTGGTAACTAGAACTGTACACAGTGCTCCAGCAGTGGCCTCAGTAACATCACATACAGAGTCGAGAGTGTGTTGCTGGAAAAGCACAGCAGGTCAGGCAGCATCGAGGAGCAGGAGAGTCAACATTTCGCCCTTCATCAGGAAAGAATCCTTCATCATCATTACGTATAGCTCCACCACAAACTCTCAGCTCTTGTATTCAAGACCTGGATATCCAAAAAGCAAGGTCCCCTATGCCTTTGTAACCCTCTTATTGACATGTTCCAGCTGCCTTTAAGGATCTATAGACATTCACTCCCTCTGTACTCCCTAAGATCCTACTGTTCACCGTGTACTCCCTCACCTTGTTAGCCCCCCAAAATACATCATTTGGCACTTCTCAGGATCGATTCCACTTGCCACTGTTCAGCCCCATCTGTATTGTCCTGCTGAATTGAAAGGGATGCCATCGTATAGTCTCAAAGATGGGACTCTGTTTCTCTGCACAGCTGGGAAAAGATCCTATGTTGCAGCAGGGCAGATGTGGTCTCCTTTATATCCTGGGCTAAAATGTATCCGTGTCATGCAATCCTTACAGTGTGGGAGCAGGCTATTTGGCCCATCGAGTCTGCACCAACCCTCCAAAGACCATCCCATCCAGACCCATCAACCTCCCTATCTCATGGCTAATCCACCTAACCTTCACAACTGCGGACACTAAGGGGCAATTTCCCATGGCCAATCCATCCTAACTGCACATCTTTGGACAGTGGGAGGTAACTGCAGACATATGGAGATCATGCCAACTGTACAAAAACAGTCACCCAAAAGTGGAATCGAGCCCAGGGTGTCTGGTACTGTGAGGCAGCAGTACTAATCACTCAGCACCTTCATGAAGAGCAAATTATCCAACTGTAATTTCACCATGGCTTGTGGGATCTTACTGTGCACAACTTGACTGCTGGGTTTGTGGCATTACAACAGCGACCACATACTCCCTCTTCTCAGCACCTAATGTGGTTGAGCCTTAGAAAAGATCCCCTATCTATAAAATGGCTCAGTAAAAACAAGTACACACTGGTGTCAGAGGATGTGGTGGAGGCTGGTACATTTGCAATATCTAAGAGGCATTTGGATGGCTATATGAATAGGAAGGGTTTAGAGGGATATGGGCCGGGTGCTGGGAGATGGGACTAGATTGGGTTGGGATATCTGGTTGGCATGGACGGGTTGGACCGAAGGGTCTGTTTCCATGCTGTACATCTCTATGACTCTATAAATGCAATTTTCTCACTGCATGATATTTTTGTCTTTGTGTTTCTCTTTTACATATTAGTATGCTCAGAGCTTCTTTTTCAATGCAGAGGAGCGAGAGAAGAGAAAGGTAAGTGAAATTCGACGGGTTTTGGCAGCTCAGCATTATATTTGAGATCTGTTAGTGTATAAAGTCAGATGTCACCCGAGACCAGGTTATAGTTCAACAGGTTTATTTGAAATCACAAGCTTTTGGAGCACAGCCCCTTCGTCAGTTTGGGGTTATGATCAACACTGCCTGGTTGGACCAAAGGGTCATATCCGTGCTGTATGACTCCATGACTTAGAGACAGAAATGTTACCTATTGCTCCCTAAGACCTCCAGGGGTCGCAAGTCAGACAGGACAACATCCTGGGAGCTATTAGAAAGAAGGTTCAAAATGTCTAACTATCCAATCTTCTACCCAGCCGGGCAGCAGTCTGTGTGTGAGTTTTCACTACAGTTTTCACTGTGAGTCAATGATATGTCTTTAAATTTAACTTTTGCATCTTCCCCCCCTCCCCCTCAACTGTTACGTCGGCAGCGTGAGAAACTGGAAGAGGTAAAGAATTCTCTCAAATAAAAGCAAACTACCGTGAATAGCTGAAGTTATGAAATAAAAACAGAAAGTGCTGGAGAAACTCAGCAGGTCTGGCAGCATCGGTGGGAAGAGAAAAAAAGAGTTAATATTTCATTGAGTCCGAAACAACTCTCTTCAGAGCTGAGTTTGGTCACTTTTTGTTTTTATTAAAGGAATCCCTCCTGTAGTTTAGTCCTCAGTTCTTTCAGCATGACAAATTGCAAAATGTAGCCTTTTATTGCTCCTTCCTTTCTCATAGCAATCCAGCCAACCTTGGGATTGCCTTTCCCATGTCTTCCTTGCTTATTGCTCTCTGCTGTTGTGACTCTGCTGATCAGATAGCTTGCTCCCAGTAAGTTGCTTTATATTTCATCCAATGCATTGCCAATATTCTGATGTTTTGCTCCAATATATTCGAAAAGGGCTTATGGTTCTCACTTCTCACAATCTCAGGACACCTAAAATGCTGTATAGACAACAAACTACTTTTCTGAGATGTAGTCATTCCACTAATGTAGGAAACTAGATAGCAAATGTACACAGCAAGATCCCACCAACACCGATAATGACCAGATAATAGTACAGCTGAGGGTAAAATACTCAAGAGTGTGTTGTTGGAAAAGCACAGCAGGTCAGGCAGCATCTGAGGAGCAGGAGAATAGATGTTTCGGGTAAAAACCCTTCATCAGGAATGTGTGTGTGTATGTGTGTGTCTCTGTCAGTGTGTGAGAATGTGTGTGTCTGTGTGTGCATGTGTGTCTGTATGTGTGCGAATCTGTGTGTAAGAGAATGTGTGTGTAAGAGAGGCAGAGTATTTCTCTGTGCATGTGTGTCTGTCTGTGTAAATATGTATGTGTGTGTATATATATATATATATATATATATGAGAGAATGTGTCTGTCTCTGTGAGTGTGTGTATGTAAGAATGTGAATCTGTATATGTATGAGAACGCGTGTGTCTGTGTGTGCGTATATGTGTGTGAGAGAATGTGTGTGTGTGTGTGTGCGCGCATGTGTGTGTGAGAGAGAATGTGTGTTCCTGATGAAGGGCTTTTGCCCAAAACATTAATTCTCCTGCTCCTCGGATGCTGCCTGACCTGCTGTGCTTTTCCAGCACCACACTCTCAACTCTATTCTCCAGCATCTGCAGTCCTCAGTTTTGCCTAGGTGAAATATTGACCCCAACATTGGGAATGGACTCTCTGCTTCTCTTTGGAGTGGTATCTCGGGGTCTTTTACAACTGCTGGAGAGAGTTTGGGTTTAATATCACACCACCCTCAGCACTGCTCAGGAGTGTCTCACAGGATTATTCGGGTTTAAGCCTCTGAATTGGTGTCAAATGCAAAATCTTCTTCGTCAGCTGCAAGAGTAGAACCCACTGCTAATCATTAGCTAATTCAACACAAGAAGACTTTTGGGAATGCCCAGCTTGATTTAACATTGCTGGCCACTGTGTGGTTGACTGTACTGGACCAACACGGGGGTCAGGGTCCAAATACTAGCTCACTATAGCCCAGCACTTCTCAAGCCTTTTTCTCACTCTAACCCCATTTTTGGATTTGGATATTGATGGGAGCCCCACCAGGTAGGGTGTAGGGTTGGGAGCCCTGCGAGAGGAAGATGGGCTCCTGGATCTGTGGGAATCTCCTCTTCGTAAAGAGGGATGTGCTCATTACAGCTCCACGGCATCCATTCTGTCTTATGGCCCTCACGTGAGCTGCTTGCTCCTACTATGGGTAGCCCTGCTTCAGAGAGACATTGTGCTCCCTGTCGTAGAGAATACAGAGCTCCAGACTCTTTTAAAAAAAACAAGTCCTGCGGATTCTGGAAATCATTTTACAGGGTCCAATATTTACTTCAAATATTACACTTTATGTTTAGATTATTCTTTCAATTTGTACTCCCTCCCCTCAGCCCCACTCTGTCACCCACCTCAACTCCCCCTCACCACACACACAAACATGCACACAAAAACACACACACACATACACACACATTCTCTGTCTCACACACACACATACACACACATTCTCTCTCTCACACACACATATACACACACATTCTCTGTCTCACACACACACATACACACACATTCTCTCTCTCACACACACATATACACACACATTCTCTGTCTCACACACACACATACACACACATTCTCTCTCACACACACACATATACACACACATTCTCTGTCTCACAAACACACATACACACACACATTCTCTCTCTCACACACACATATACACACACATTCTCTGTCTCACAAACACACATACACACACATTCTCTCTCACATACACAAACATGCACACATATTTTCTCTCACACACACATATACACACACATTCTCTCACTCTCACAGACACACACGTACACAAACACACACCCACACATTCACACACACACACATTTTCTCACTCTCTCACATTGACACACACATTCTCTCTCACACACACTCACAGACGCACATATTCTCTCTGTCTCACACACACACACACATTCTCTCTCACGCACACACACACACAGAGACACACATTCTCTCATGGACACACTTACAGAGACACCCACATTCTCACACACACCCACATACACACACATGCTCCCTCACACGCATACATTCACAGAGACACACACATTCTCTCACACACACACACACACTTACAGAGACACACATTCACACAGACGCACACACACATTCTCTCTCTCTCTCTCTCTCTCTCTCACACACAGACACACACCCTCTCCCCCACCTCCCCCAAAGGGAATGCCAGATTCAGAAACAGTGTATGTTTGTTCTGTCTGCTCCACTGTTTCTTTATCAATCATATCATCTGCTTCCATTGTCTTTCTGGGACATAGTTCAGGAAAATGAAACGCAAAGAGCACTTTTCCAACTCGGATTCCGACTCTGATTCTGACCATTCGGATGATCCTGAGGTGAAGCTGAGAGAGGTAAGAGGCAGGACTCTTCATTCGGAGGCAGGGCTGGGATTGGCCTTTTTGGCAGTTTATCTCCCATAGAGTCATTTACAATAACGTGCACTGTCTGATCCTCTGCTCTGTTATTAAGCCATGCTCCTTATCCTTGCGTGTACGTACAAAGGGGTATGGAGCCAAGCTCAGTGAGTGGAGCCATTACAGATCAGCTATGATCCCACCTTGAACTGGTTGATAGTTTCTTTCTAATCAACCTGATCAGAGATGTTGTTACACACCTCTGAAGTAAGTGTGACTTGAACCTACACACCAGGTGGTCAAAATAGAGTCATGCAACACTGAAACAGGCCCTTATCAGGCTTCCCAAACTGAATTTATCCCATTTGTCTGCAGTTGGCCCATATCCCTCTAAACCTTTCCTATCCAAGTCCCTGTCTAAATGTCTTTTAAATGTTGTAACTGCCCCTGCGTCCAACACTTCCTTTGGCAGTTCATTCCACATACAAACCACCCTCTGCATGAAAAATTGCCCGTCAGGTCCCTTTAAAATCTTTCCCTCTCACCTTAAACCTATGCCCCTCTGGTGTTGCACTCCCCTATCCCGGGAAAAAGACCTTGGCTAATCACCCGATCCATGCCCCTGATGGTTTTATAAGCCTCTGTAAGACCACCCCTCAGCCTCCTAGCTCCAGGGAAAAAAGTCCCAGCCCATCCAGCCTCTCCTTATAACTCAGACCCTCCAGCCTCGCTAACATCCTTGTAAATCTGTTTTGCACCCTCTCCAGTATAATGACATTGTCCCGATTGATGGTGACCAGAATTGTAGACAGTACTCCAAATGCTGCCATACCAATGTCTTGTGTAGCCATAATGTGACGTCCCGATTCCTGTATTCAACGCTGTGACTGACTAAGGCAAGCATGCCAAACATTTTCTTTACCATCCTGTGGCATCTCTGTCAAGGAACTATGTACCTGCATCCCGAGATCTGTCCTTTTGACAACACTCCCCAGGGCCCTTCCATTGACTGTGTAAGTCCTGCCCTGGTTTGGCTGACAAAAATGCAACAGCTTGTATTTAACTGCATTAAATTCCATCTGCCATTCTTTGGCCCAGCTGATCAGGGTTCTGTTCAATCTTGGATCATCTTCTTCACTGTCCACCAGCTTTGGTGTCATCCACAAACCTACTAACCATGCCTCTGTATTCTCATCCAAATCACTTCCCTAAAATCCTGGGATTCCCTCCCTAAGGGCATTGTGGGTTTACCTACAGCACACGGACTGCAGCGGTTCAAGAAGGCAGCTCAACCCCACCTTCTCAAGGAGCAACTAGGGATGGGCAAAATAAAGGCTGCCCCAGCCAGAGATGCCCACGCCCCACAAATGAATATAAACAAAGCAGAGCAAGCCACATACATCAGTGGGGAGCAGCCTGCCACTGCCATTATTGGCAACAAGAGGAAGACTGAAAGAGTTGAGGAACATCACAATATGCAGCATATACCAAAGATGTCTGGTGGTGCAGTGGATAGTGCCCCTGCCTCTGAGACAGAAGCACCAGGTTTTCAAGTCCACTCCAGGACTCTGAAGCCAAGTGTGTTCATAATATAGCCAAACAGGTTAAATATCAACTCATCAATCTGTCCAATACCTGTAGTGGAAGGTGGGGAGAGTGGGAGAGACCCCTGTGATGGGGAAGGAGTTGGGGCCTGTATTCTGTAGCTCCAGGCTACGATGTGCAGGAAGAAGGTGCCACAGTAATGTGGGAAATGTCTGGGTGAACTGCTCTGAGGTAGGGTCTGTTATGGACTAGGCCAGACCATTCAAAACATTCTTGAGCAGGCAGCCCAGACCATAACTTTGCAATTTGTTCCAATAAGTGTAGAAAATTACCCGGAGTAAGTTAGCCAGGCTGACTACCAGGTTTTAAAACAGACAGAAATTTATTCACAAAATTTCGCAAAGAAACACAATGAACAGAATAAAGAACTCCTGCAGAACTAAGTCTATCCAAACTAGACTTAATTATGCTGTTCCGAATATACACAACAGTCCGAATACGCACACTTCCTTAAAAACCAGTAACAAAATGGAACAAATCCTTACAAGTTGAAGTTAGAAAGGCAGAACAATGGAGAGTTTAGCAACCTCTTTCTCCACAGCTCACTGTTGGATTCCTAACTAGTTTTGGGCTGAACTGCTCAGCTAGAGAGCTGACCACTCCCCTTTCTTTATACAGGTCACTTCTAAAACATGACCACTTTGGCCTGAAGTCTCATCAGTTTACATATAAACAAAGGGCCTCTCAATATCCATTCATCTCTGTACCAAACCAGTCTAATCAGAAACGGGAGTTGTTCACGACCCTACTGGGAAAAACCAAGGACACAGTCTCCTTGACAAAAGGAAGAGCTTTTAGAAAAGAGGGACCAGCTTTGTGACAGGTCACTGGACCCGAAATGTTGACTCTGCTTTCTCTCCACAGATGCTGCCAGACCTGCTGAGTTTCTCCAACAATCTCTGTTTTTGTTTCAGATCCTGGTAAATCTCCTCTGCACTCTCTCCAGTGCAGTCACATCCTTCCTACAGTACTCCAGCTGTGGTCTGACCAACCATTTTGTACAGTAGCAGCATAACCTCCCTGCTCGTGTATCCTAATCCCTTTTTCCTGCTCTTGACCCAAAGCCCTGAAGGTTATGGCAGTGCAGGTGAATATCTAAATACGGTTTTAATGTTACGAGATTTTCTGACTCAAACCCACAGCCTTTCAGGTAATGCCATTGTAGATTCCGCCCACGTTCTGGGTGAGAAAAAAACCTCCTCAATTCTCCTGTCAGCCCCCTGCTTCATACCTTAGATATTTGCCCCTGGGGGTTGACCCCTCTACTAATGTTCTTTCCTGTCCACCCTGTCAATGCCCCTCATTGCCTTATACACCTCCATCAGATCCCTCCTTAATCTTCCCTGCTCAAAGGAAAATAATCCTGGAGTGATTGAAACGAGGTCAACCAGGTAGATCTCATAGAATATGAGTTCCCTGATTGGGGCTGTTAATCTGGTCCAATCAGGGAGCCCTGGCTGACAGATACAAACAGGAGTGGAAATTGAATAAAGATTCGTGCACTTTGTGTCTCTCACTGTGTCTCACACCTGCACACACACACCATGGGGGCTGGGGAAAAAAATAAGCACTACCGCAGTTAGGCAATAGTGTGGGGGTTAATAAAAACAAGTAAACAAATAAAAACCAGAAGACCATTGCCAAAAAAAAGAAAAAGAATAAACAGGAGTGCCGGGGTTCTGTTCACTCTGAGAGCTGACTCTGAGGGAGCTGGATCTGTGTCAAGGACTCTTCGTGTATAACTAAAGGGTGACTTGGTCACACAATAGCGGCCTCTGTGGAGTTATTTCAAACCCCAGCCTATCCAAAAGTTCCTCATAACTCAGGTCCTCCAAGCAGCATCCTGGTAAATCTCCTCTACACCCTCTCTAACGCAATCACATCCTTAAACCTCTTGAGCGTAGGAGAATAAGAGGAGATCCATTTGAGGTCTGTAAGATGTAAAAGGGGGATTGACAGAGTGGACATAGAGAGTATGTTACTTTGTGGGGAAATCTAGAACAGATGGTCACAGTTTTAGGAAAAGGACTGGCCGATTTAACCCAGAGATGTGGAGAAATTACTTCTCTCAAAGTCTGTAGAATTGATGGAATTGGACACTGAGTGAATTTAAGGAGGAGATGGATAGATTTTTAATTAGTTACAGGTCGAAGGGTTACGGAGAGCAGGCAGGAGACTGGAGTTGAAGCTGAGATGAGATCAGCCACAATCGTATAGAATGGGGGAGCAGGCTGAGGGGTTAAATGGCTAACTGCTCCTAGTTCTCACCAACTGCATGTGTTACTGCAGAAAGGGACAGCCTGCTGTGTGTTCCCACGTACCGCCGCGGCAAGGAACCGGCCGACTGCAGCTGGGAAAAGAAGGAATACCTTTTGTCAATGTTTTCTGAAAGGAGGACTTGAGTAGAGGGGCTGGGAATCCTTGCTGTGGTTGTACAGGCCTTGGTGAGGCCACACCTGGAGTATTGTGTGCAGTTCAGTCTCTTTATCTGAGGAAGGATGTCCTGGTGATGGAGGGAGTGCGGCCAAGGTTTACCAGACTGAATCCTGGGGTAGCAGGACAGATGGAGGAAGAGAGACTGGACCGGTTAGGACTTTATCCACGGGGGTGTAGAAGAATAAAGGTGGAGTCTCATAAAAGCCTTCAAATTTCTAACAGAATTAGACAGGATGGATGCTCCCGATCCAGAACAAGGTGGACACAGTCGAAGGATACAGGGTAGGTCACTGGGACTGAGCTGAGGAGAAATGTCTTCACCCAGAGAGGGGGGAGCCTGGGGAATTCCCTGTCACAGAAAGCGTTTGAGGCCAAAACATTGAATATTTTCAAGAAGGAGTTAGATATAGCTCTTAGGGCTAAAGGGATCAGAGGAGAAAGTGGGAACAGGGGACTGAATCGGATGATCAGCCATGATTGTAGAGAATGGTAGAGCAGGCTGCAGGGGCTGAATGGCCTCCTCCTGCTCCTACTTTCTTGGTAACGGTGTGGCGTTTTCCAGTTGTCATCCTAACCGGCATTTGGTTCCGTTTCAGAAAATCGGGGAGCTGCTGATCGATTCGCTGAGCTGGGACCTTCAGCCCTGCTGCCGGCTGGTGATCCTGGAGGCGATTCGCATCCTGTCGCGGGACAAGCACAGCCTGGCGCCCTTCGTCCGCACCGACTCGATGCGCCTGCTGGCCCGGCTGGCCGGACTGGAGGCCACGGAGGAGGGCGGCCTCCTTCCGGAAGCTTCCGACGGCGAGGTGGCCTGCGAGGCCCTCAAGTGCCTGTGCAACACGGTCTACAACAGCGAGGAGGCCCAGGGCATGGCGGCTGAGGAGGTGCGGCTGATCGGCGGCTTGGCCCGTTGCCTGAAGGCAGACGGTGGGGCACCAGAGAGTGGCCGCGGCGGCATCACCCGCTTCTACGAGCTGCGGCTGACCTTCCTGCTGACCGCCCTGCGGTTGGACATCCGCAGGCAGCTGGCCCACCAGTTCCACGGTGTGGCCTTGTTGGCAGATGCCCTAGAGACCACCCTGGGCCTGCGGTGGTTGGATGTGCACGAGGTGGCCACCTCACGCTCCGGGGAACCCCTCCCACGCGATGTGACCGAGCGTGCCATGGAGATCCTCAAGATCCTCTTCAACATCACATTCGAGACCAGCAAACAGCAAGTGGATGAGGCAAGGATCCCTTTATCGTGCAAGGGGGGGGTATGGGAAATGGGGACGTACGGAAAGGGGCCTTAAAGGGGAGCAACAGCAAAGCAGCATGGGGGTGTCGCTCACCAGGCAAGATTGATTACCCAGAGTGCAGCTAAGAGTCAACCCCATTGCTGTGGACCTGGAGTCAGGTGTAGGCCAGACCAGGTAAGGATTGAAGATTCCCTTCCCTCAACAGACAATAGTGAACCAGATTGGATTAGATTCCCGACAGTGTGGAAACTGGCCCTTCGGCCCAACAAGTCCACACAGACCCTCCAAAGAGTAATCCACCCAGACCCATTTCCCTCTGACTGATGCACCGAGCACTACGGGCAATTTAGCATGGCACATCTTTGGACTGTGGGAGGAAACATGAGCACCCGGAGGAAACCCACGCAGACACAGGGAGAACACGCAAACTCAACACAGACAGTCACCCAAGGCTGGAATTAAACCTGAGTTTTATTTTTCAAATTCATTGATGGGCTGTTGGCATCTCTGACTGGGCCAGCATTTATTCCCCATCCCAAGTTGCCTAGATGGTAATTAAGAGACAACCACATCGCTGTGGGTCTGGAGTCACATGTAGGCCAGACTGGGTAAAGTTGACAGATTTCCTTCACTAAAGAGGATCCAGATGGGATTTTTTATTCCGACAATTGACATTGGTCACCTCCTAATTACAGATTACTCAGTAGAAAAGGAGAGGGTGGAGGGAGGCAGATTAAAACGAGAGACCTGCATTTATGCAGCACCTTTTCGCAACTTCAAGTGGTCCCAAAGCATTTCACCAGCCAGCGAGGTACTCCTGACCAGATGGCGGAGGTGGGGTAGGTGGTGGGGGGGGTTGCAGTTTGGGGAGGGTCATTGTTACCATGTAAGGTGGGCTGCAGTGCATTTGCACACAGAAAGATCCCACAGGCAGCCACGGATTAACTGGCTAGATAAATCCCCCCCCTAACATTGTCTGGTCAAGGGTTAGATACTGTCCAGGGGACCAGGGAGAATTCTCCTGTTGTTATCAAGGTGACAGTACAGTAGCACACGAGGACGTTAACAGCGTGTCACCACCCTTAACCTGACAGGGTGGATGCTGGGAGGACATTGGGCCCCTCTGAATAGTCTCGAGCTGGGAACTGGGGGAGGGGTTGAGGTGAAGCTCAGCTTCAAGATGAGGGCTCCCCCATTTAAGATGGAACCGCGAAGGAATTTCTCCTCCAAGGGTCTGGCGAATCCCCTTCCCCAGTGATAGGGACAGGTCGCGTTATTGGAAGTAGACGGATTTTCCATTGACCAGGGAGTCCAGAGTCATGGGGGAAGGCAGAAACCATAGAGTTAAGGAGTAGCCATGACCTCATTGACTGATGGAAGTGGGGTGGGGAGGGGGGGTGGAATGCTGATGGCCTTCCCTATTTCTTGACTTGTGTTGCACTCGTTAACATGTCCGTGTGCTTGGCACTGAGAGGGAGAGCTGGTGGGCCCAGCCTTTGACATGTCTACTGTCCACCAACAGGAGGATGCTGCTCTCTACCGCCACCTGGCAGCCATTCTGCGCTACTGCCTGCTGACTGACAGCGACAGCAAGGAGTGGACACAGGAATTTCACGGGTAAGAATGGTCAGCATCTCGGGTCTGGTATTTCCTCCTGGCTTGTGCTCTATTTTCTTGTAAGGACGCCTTTGTAATGGGTTTGTCTTTCTCTCCTTCTCTCACTTCAAGAGGATTCAGGCTGTGTCCCAGGGATTCCAGTTTCTCAGCAGTGTCTTCCACTGGTGCCTGTTTGTGAAGGCCGATGTAAAGAAAGAGTTGCATTTTGTTCAGTCATAGAATTCTCACAGTACAGAAGGAGGCCTTTCGGCCCTTGGTGCCTGTGCTGGTACTCTGCAAGAGAAAGTCGGAGGAGAAATATTTAGAAGGGACCAGAGGGGCAATTTCTTTCACACAGAAGGTGGCTGTATGTGGAATGAACCACCAGAGGAAGTAATGGATGAGGGTACAGTTACAACAGTTAAAAGACATTTAGATAGGTACATGGAGGGTTAGAGGGCTGTGGGCCAAACACAGGCAAATGCGGCTAGTTCAGTTTGGGAAAGTTGGTCAGCATGGACGAGTTGGGCCGAAGGGTCTGTTCCTGTGCTGAATGACTCTATAACAAGCAGATACATGGGAACACAACCAATTCCCCTCCGAGCCACTCCCCATCCTGACTTGGAAATGTATCGCTGTTCCTTCATTGTCACTGGGTCATAATCCTGGGGCTTCCTCTGTCGGGGTGGTACGGTGGCACAGTGGTTAGCACTACTGCCTCACAGCACCAGGGATCTGGGTTCGATCCCAGCCTCGGGTGACTGTCCGTGTGGAGTTTGCACATTCTCCCTGTGTCTGTCCGGGTGGTCTGGTTTCCTCCCACAATCTAAAGATGCTCAGATAGGTGCATTGGCCAAGCTAAATTGCCCATGGTGTTAGCGCATTAGTGGTCAAGGGTAAATATAAGGTGAGGAATGGGTCTGGGTGGGTTACTCTTTGGAGGGTCAGTGTGGACTTGTTGGGCCAAAGGGCCTGTTTCCACACTGTAGGGAATCTACTATTAAGGACATTGTGGGTTTGCCTACAGCACATGGACTGCAGTGGTTCAAGAAGGCAGCTCACCCCTACCATCCCAAGTGGGAATTAATGGCCACGTCCCGTGAATTAATTCAATAAAATTTCCTCCAGTCCTGTTCTGCCACCTTATCCTGATGGTCCTGTGGGCACTTTCTCTTCCTTTCTGCTTGCACCACCCCCTTGAGCAGTTAAATGGCTGACCCCCAATAACCCAAGGGAAATACTTTACCCCGAGTCACCCAGAGGGTTATAAATCTGTGGAATCCCTTGCCCAGGGAGGTAGTTGAAGCTCCTTCAGTAAACCGTTTTCAAGCTAAGGTAGATTTTTTTTTGAACAATAAAGGAATTAAGGGATACTGTGAGAGGGTGGGTAAGTGGAGCTGAGTCCACAATAAAAACCAGCCATGATCTTATTGAATGGCGGAGCAGGCTCGATGGGCACTCCTGCTCCTCGTTCTTATGTTCTGATGTAAAGCCCCTTTACTTATTTAACCCTTTACCTTAAAGCAGTGCTCCCTCGATCTTCACCCTCCCATGGAGAGGACTGCTTTTTGGATGCAGCTAATGAAGTACTTTTGACATTTTGCTATTTGACTTGGAAGGGCATCACCATTGAGCTGAGCAAATTTGCTTCTATCTTCCACTGATTCTTATTCCTCAACACTGCAATAAGGTGTTGGGTATTTTGCTGGGAGTGCAATAGATGGAAAGGGACTAGTAGCGACCTTTACCTCATTTCCAAGCTGGGTGAAGGACCGTAGCCAGGTGAGTTCTGATTATCGCTGAGTACTTAGATTTGGGACTGACTGGAAACTGACAAGTCCAGTTCTGGTCATCCTGTTATAGGAAGGATACTGTTAAGCTGGAGAGAGTTCAGAAGAGATTTACCGGGATGTTACTGGGAATGAAGGCTTTGAGTTATGAGGAGAAACTGGATAGACTGGGACTTGGAGGTTGAGAGATGATCTTATAGAAGATTATAAAATCATGAGGGGTATAGATACGGTTAATCATAGTTGTCTTTTCCCTCGGGTGGGGGATTTCAAGGCTAGGCAGCATATTTTTAAGGTGAGAGGAGAGAGATTTTAAAAAGACATGAGGGGCAAATATTTTACACACGGGATGGTCCGTGTGCGGAATGAAATTCCTGAGGAAGTGGGGATGCGGGTACAGTTACAATATTTAAAGGACATTTGGATAAATACATGAATAGGAAAAGTTTGGAGGGATATGGTCTGGGAGAAGGCAGGTGGGACCAGTTTAGTTTGGGATTATGTTCAGCATGGACTGGTTAGGCCAAAGGGTCTGTTTCCATGCTGCATGACTCTATGACTATGACTCTCCAAGTGGAATTCAGAATGAATTTGTATTTCTGTAGCACCCTTTACAATCTCAGGATATCCCAAAATCCTCTATGACCACTGAAGTGCCACTGCAAGTGCAGGAGTTCTGTGCACAGCAAGATCCCATAAATATAAATGTGATAAAGACCTGTGTGGTCTCAATTTTGTTTTTGATTCATTCATGGGATAGAAGCGTCATTGACTGGGACCATCCCTAATTAGCCAGAGGGTAGTTATGAGCCAACCATATTGTTTTATGGGTGTGGAGTCACATGTAGGCCGGTTCGGGTAGGAACAGCAGATTTCCTTCCCTGAAGGGCATTATGGAATCAAATGGGCTTACAGAACAATAATCACTGTTGGGCTCATTTTCCAGCTTCAGATTTTTAATTGAGATCAGATTTCCCACATCAGCCCACGATAGAATTTGAACCCACACCCCCAAATACATAGAGTCATAGAGTCATGGAGTCCCACAGCACAGAGACAGGCCCTTCAGCCCAAAATGGTCCATGCTGACCAAAACGTCCAGCCACACCTAGCCCCACTTCCCTGCACTTGGCCCACATCCTTCTAAACCTTTCCGATCCACGTATTTGTCCCAAATGCCTTTTAAATGTTGTTAATGTACCCGCCTCGACCACTTCCGCTGGGAGATCATTCCATATGCGTACTACCCTCTGTGTAAAACAGTTGCCCCTCCGGTTTCCCTTTTATTCTTTCCCCTTTAACTTTAAACTGATGCCCTCTAGTCCTCAATTCCCCAACCCTGGGAAAATGACTGAGTACATTCACACTATCCATGCCTCTCATGAACTTATACACCTCTATAAGGTCCCCCCTCAGTCTCCTACGCTCTAAAGATAAAGGTCCAAGCTTATCCAACCTCTCCCTCTAACTTAAGTCCTGGCAACGTCCTTGTAAATTTTATTCTGCCCTCTTTCCAGCTTAGTAGCATCCTTCCTATAGCAAGGTGACATGTTTGAGATATTGTTTGTGGTTCCAGTAACATTACCACTACACCACCATCTCCTCCGCACTGGAGCTTAGTAAAGGATAAATATTAGTTTAAAATACCAGGGGTGAGGCTCTCATCTGGTCCTCTCTTCAGATTGGTCCTGTGGGGTTTGTTAAATCCTCCTCAGGGGGTAGATGAGTCCTCCAGTTCCCAATTGGAACGCGAGATTGTTAGAAGTGGAGAGGAGTGTGTGGTGGTCTCACTGGGTCTTGAGATTTTGTCCTGACCTCCCAGTCTCTCCTCAGCCACACAGTCAATGTCTTGGTCAACCTTCCGTTGATGTGTTTGGATGTGCTCCTCATGCCAAAGGTGGAACCGGGATCTGTGGAATACATGGGGATGAACATGGACACAGTGGAGGCTCTGCTAGACTTCATGAACAGGAGATTGGACAGGGTAACAGCTTTATTTCTCTGAATTCTGTCACGGGGCAGGCATCGCTGACTGGGCCAGCACATGTTTCCCATCCCTAATTGCCCTTAGCCTGTATTTGTGTCTGGAGTCATACATAGGCCAGACTGGTGAAAGAAGGCATATTTCCTCCCCTAAAGGACATTAGCGAACTGGACATTTTTAATGACAATCGGTGATTGCTAGGTAAGTTGTTAGTAGTGATTTTTGAAAGGTAGGATATAAATGCATTTAGAGAGGCAAAGAATGATTAGGGATAGTCAGTGTGGTTTTGTGCGAGGGGAATCATGTCTCACAAACTTGACTGAGTTTTTTTTGAGGAAGTAACCATGAGGGCATAGCAGTGGACATTTTTTCCTTGGGCTTGTGTAAAACCTTTGACAAAGTTCTGCATGGTAGACTAATTAGTAAAGGCAGATCACATGGGATTCAGGGTCAGCTTGCCAAGTGGACACAAAAATTGGTTTCACAGCAGGAGGCGGAGGGTGGTGAAGGTTGTTTTTCGGACTGGAGTTCCTCAGGGATTGGTTCTGGGTCCTCTTTTGATTTTCATTTCTATAAATGATTTGGATGAGAGTATACGAGGCATGGTTGGGATGTTTGCAGATGATACCAGATTGGGGGTATAGTGGACAGTGAAGAAGGTTCTTGAACAATTGGGTCAATGGGCTAAGGGGTGGCAGATGGAGTTTAATTTGGATAAATGTGGGGTATTGCACTTTGGTAATACAAACAAGGGCACAACATATACAATAGAGAGTAAGGCAGGAACTTCATCTGATCAAGGAGCAGAGCTCCAAAAACTTGTGACTGTAAATAAACCTGTTGGACAATAACCTGGTGCTGTGTGACTTCTGACTTTGTCCAGCCCAGTCCAACATCTGCTCCTGCACATAGTGGTAGGGCCCTGGGTAGTGTTGTAGAACAGAGAGACCTCAGGGTTCAGGTACATAATTGTTTGAAGTTTGTGTCACATATAGACAGGGTGGTTAAGAAGGCATTCAGCACACTTGCCTTCATTGCTCAGACCCTTAATTACAGGAGTTGGGACATCATTCTGAGGTTGTACAGGACATTGGTGAGGCCTTTTATGGAGTACTGGAGTACTGTATCCAGTTCTGGTTGCCCTGTCACAGGAAGGAGAATTGGAGAGGGTTCGGAAAAGATTACCAGGATATTGCCAAGAATGGAAGGTTTGGGATATAAAAATGGACGGTAAAGGCTGGGACTTTTTTCACTGGAGCGTAAGTGGCTGAGGGGTGACCTTATTGAGGTTTATAAAATCATGAAGGACATAGATAAGGTGAATGACAAGGATATTTTCCCAAGGGTGGGGGATTCGAAAACTAGGGAGCATATTTTTAAGGTGAGAGGAGGAAGAGGGGGCGTGAGGGGCAAATATTTTTACACAGAGAGTAGTTTATGTGTGGAATGAACTTCCTGAGGGAGTGGTGGATGTGGGTACAGTTACAATATTCAAAAGACACTTAGATAAGTACATGAAAAGGAAATGTTTGGAGGGATATGGGCCAGGAACAGGCAGGTGGGACTAGTTTAGTTTGGGATTATGTTCAGCATGGACTGGTTTGGGCCGAAGGGTCTGTTTCTGTGCCGTATGACTCTATGACCGCTGAATTACTAGTCCATTGGTATTATCGTTTTGCCCTTGCGTGTTGCTCCCTCTTGTCACAAGTGACTGGTGACCCCCCCCCCCCACCCCCATCCCCTGGTTGCTGAGGCACTGACCATAGTGACTCCCATCGCTGGAGTCTAACCCATTTAAATGATGTGTCCCTCTAGGGTCTGAAGCTGAGGGAATCTCTGACTCCAGTCCTCAACCTCCTGACAGAGAGCTCCCGTTACCACCGAGAGACTCGCAAGTTCCTGCGTGCCAGGGTAAGGATGACTCGCAACAACAAGCACCTGCATTCATGTAGCACCTTTCACGTCACAAAAAATGGCTCTCTTCATACAGCATTTGACACCAGACACCTGATGACCGTATGTTCGGTCAAAAAACCGATATTTAAGGAGCAGTTGAAGGGATGGGAGAGTGCGAGTGAGAGGTTTAGGGAAAGTATTCTGGGCCATGGGATCCAAGCAGCAGGAGCAAGGGTGCAGTGAGGAAATGCAAACGGGTGAAATTGGAGGAATGCAGAGATCTCGGGGGTGATGGAATGGTGCTTGAAGTTGGTACAGAGGTAAAGAGGGCATTTGAACGTGAGTGCTATGGAGACGCTTTATATTTAATGCTCATTCAGTATGGAAGCAGGCCATTCGGCCCAATGGGTACACACCAACCCTCTAAAAAGCATCCCATCCCCTGTTCCTACATTTCCTGTGGCCAATCCACCTAACCTGCGCATCTTTGGACTGTGGGAGGAAACCCATGCAGACGCAGGGAGAATGTGCAAACTTCACACAGACAAATACCTGAGGCTGGAATCAAACTCAGGCCCCTGGCAATGTGAGATAGCAGCGCTAACCACTGAGCCATATTGCTTGGAGGCCTTGGGTTTCAAAGAATTGTGGAAGAGAGGAATTTATTTTGAGTTTTGCGGGCAGACCTGGAGTGGTCTCTTTCAAGGTCATCTCCAATCCTTATTGTCTGCAAGCCATTGAAACATCTCTGTGGGCGTTGGAGGGTCTTTAAAACAAGAATTCCTAGAAATCACAAGGCTGATGATAACTGTTTGCTTTTTGGTGCATCCCTGCTGGGTCTGCATTGGAGCGGTTCTGGTTTCCCCCAGCTAGGTTGGAGGAAAGCCTGCTCAGAACCTGCTGCCCAGCTGACTCCTCTCACTTCTGAAAAGAAAACTCTCTACATCAGTTCAGGGTGAAACCAACTTGTTCTTTCAAAAGAGCGACTGAAAGAACATCTCAAGATTGTATTCCCTGGAGAAGCAAGACAGCCTGGCATGGTCAGTGATTTTGAGCACATGTCTCAGGATATCAGAGCAACAGGCTCCAGCGTATTCTATCATGGGTGGCTCAGTGGTTAGCACTGCTGCCTCACACCACCATGGACCTGGATTCGATTTCACCCTTGGGTGACCGTCTGTGTGGAGTTCATACATTCTCCCCGTGTCTGTATAGGTTCCCTCCCTCCTCCCCAGGACCCTGATTTTCTCTCACAGTCCAAAGGTGTGCAGGTTAGGTGGACTGGCATGAGATGTGTAGGTTAGGTGGATTAGCCAAGCAAAATGTGGGGTTATAGGAATAGGGTAGGGGGGTGGGTCTGGGTGGGATGCTCTTCGGAGGGTCAGTGCAGACTTGATGGGCCGAACATCCTCTTTCTGCACTGTAGGTGTTCTGTGATTTATCCTCTTAAGATTAACGCATTAGTCAAAGTATGTATATTTCCGAAAGCCAATCTCAGCAGAGAATTTATTTTCTTTCCCCCTCTTCTCCTACAGTGTATTTATGTGTATGTTTTGGGGATTTTCATCAGGATAAACATTTATGATTCCAAATTGCCAACTGTGTCTGGTAACCAATTATTACTTAGTTTTGTTTTGCTATATATCAATAATGGCATTTATTACGAAAACTGCGTGATAGATCTTTCAGAAATAGATAATCCATCATCTCGGTTATGGGTATATTTCTGTTCTATATTGTGACTGTGGTGGGAGGAGGGGGTGTCTAGAGACGGATGGAGACAGTAAACAAGGTGCTGGAAGCAGAGTCAAGAGATGAGAAGATGGAAAAGCACAGCAGATCAGATGGCATCCGAGAAGCAGGAAAGGCAAAGTTTCGGGCCGAAATGTAGACTCTCCTGCTCCTTGGATGCTGTCTGACCTGCTGTGCTTTTCCAGCACCACACCTAGAGAGACAGTGAGATCTGCAGATGCTGGAGATCGGAGTTGAGAGTGTGTTGCTGGAAAAGCACAGCAGGTCAGGCAGCATCTGAGGAGCAAGAGAATTGACGTTTTGGGCTGGAGGCCTTCTTCAGGAAGGGTCTAGAGAGAGCTGGGTGCACCCCTGCAGTTGGAGCATCGAGGTGTGATTTCGAGAACGTAGGACGTGGGTACCACAGGCAGGGCAGCTGAGGGGTAAAGCAAGGGGCAGGAGGCTTCAACAGCGACCCCGGCCTGACTGGGTTTCTGTTCCCCCCTATTCCCCCCACCCTGTTGCCTGCAGGTGCTGCCCCCTCTCAGGGACGTTACGAATCGCCCAGAAGTGGGGGAAGCTTTGCGGAACAAGCTGGTACGCCTGATGACACACGTCAACACAGATGTGAAGCACTGTGCGGCTGAATTCCTGTTTGTGCTGTGCAAGGAGAATGGTGGGTAACCATGGCGATGGAAGGGTGGGGGTGGGGGGGGGGTGCTAAAGTTTCACTCCAGAACTCCCCGCTCCCCATCGCCAAACCCGCACCCACCCAACACAGGGGTTTGACTCTTTAAATAGCAGCACAGACATAGGCTCCCAATCCTGACGGATCCAAATTGGCGATTTTAGTCCGTTACTCGCTCGTTCCTGTGGGTTGCAGGTTCGATTCCATGCCCTCCCCTACTCCCCGCCTGCCCCCAGAGACCTGACCTTGAGTTTGAGGAGTAGGTTGGAGGGTGGAGGGTGGAGGTTGGAGGTGCTGCACTGCCCGAGGCACTGCCTCCTGGAAGGCAGCGCGTGCAATCCTCGGAAGGTGGTGAAACATCCTGCAGTTTTGAAGAGGAGTCGGGGAGCTCTGACATTCTGCACATCAGTGACCCGCGTAGTCTGCCTATTACCACATCGCTGCTTGTGGCATCTTGCTGTGCACAAATTGGCTGCCATATTTCACACGTTCCAACAGGGATCCCATTCCTAAAATACTGTGTTGGCTGTCAAACACTTCTCACTTTGGACGTCCTGACTTTGTGAGAGGGTGCTATAGCAATGCAAGACTTTTCTTCCTTTCCGCTCTGGGTGATCCACCTCCTTAGCACTTCCTTATCTAATCCTCTTTCTTTGTCTGTAAGACCATAAGACATAGGAGCAGAAATTAGGCCATTCAGCCCATCAAGTCCGCCCTGCCATTCAATCGCGGCTGATGTTTCCCAACCTCATTCTCCCATTTTCTCCCTATAACCCTTGATCCCCTTTATACCCAAGAACCTATCTATCTCAGTCTTAAATATACTCAATGACCTGGCCTCCACATACTTCTGTGGCAGTGAATTCCATAAATTCACCACTTCCTAATCTAATTCCCTATCCGGACACTGGTCTGAGTGCATTCACATTGACTTCTGTTCCTTTTAGGGATACGAGAAGTTAGAGGGGACGTAGGAAGAATAATGCTGGCAGATTGGATTAATTTAGAATGGCATCATGGTCAGCACAGACATGGTGGGCTGAAGGGCCTGTTCCTGTGCTGTCCTGTTCTCTGTTCTCGGATGAGCACCTGAACAACCTGCTACTCCCTAATCTGACACTAGGAGGAGCCAAGGAGCAGCCTCAATGGTGCACCAAATCCCCCCTTGACCTAAACCGCCCATGGAATGGGGGAGGGGGGCAGTTAAAGCTGCTGGGTGGGGTTTGGGGGGAACCTGTCTCTCCCTCTCTGCCTGTCCGCTGCCTCTCTCCCCTGCTCGATCCCCACTCTGACCACCCCCCCATCCCCCTCACTCCTCTCTCTATCTCCCTCTCTCTCCCTGCCTCTCTCCACCTCTTTTCCTCCTTCCCTGCCACTCCCTCTCTCCCTCTCCTTCCACCCATTCTCTCCCTCCCTCCCTTTCTCCCTGCCTCTCTCCTGCTCGCTCTCCCCCATCTCCCCACTCTTCGCCCCTCTTCCCTCCCCCTCCCCCTCTCTCCAGCCCTCCCTGTTCACCCCAATCCCTTTCTCTCCCCCCTCTCTCTCCCTCCTCCTCTCCCTCTTCCTCCCTCTCTCTGCCTTTCTTCTTGCACCCCCTTCTTCTCCCTCTCTTTCTCCCCATCCTCTCTCCTTTCCCTCCCTTTCCCTCTCCCTCCCTCTCTCCCTCCCTCCCTCTTTCCCTCTCTCTCCCTTCTTCTCCCTCTCCCTCTCCCTCCCTCTCTCTCCCTCTCCCTCCCTCTTCCTCCCTCTCCCTCTCCCTCTCCTCTCCCCCTCCCTATCATCTTCTTCTCCCTCCCTCTCCTTCCCTTTCTCCTTCTCTATTTCCCTCCCTTTCTCCCTCTCTCCCTTTCTCCCTCCCTCTCTCTCCCTCCCTTTCTCCCTCTCTCCCTTTCTCCCTCCTTCTCCGACTCCCTCCCTTTCTATCTCTCTCTCTCTCTCCATCACTCGTTGTCACTCTGTTCCCTTTGCCTCCGCAGTTTCCCGTTTTGTGAAATACACGGGGTACGGGAATGCAGCGGGATTGCTGGCCGCTCGTGGACTCCTGGGGGGAGGTAAAGGAGATGGAAAATATTCCGAGGAGGAGGACACTGACACAGAGGAATATAAAGAGGCCAAACCAAAGTAAGCAAGCTCAGGGCCGGGGGCAGGGCTGGAGAATGGAGGTGGGTCTGTCTGTTTAAACACAACTCATTCATCACCTTCTTCCCTCCACCCCCTGCACACCCTCTCCCCACCCCCCACCCCTCCCCAGTATAAACCCAGTGACAGGGCGAGTCGAGGAGAAGTTGCCGAACCCCATGGATGGGATGACAGATGAACAGAAGGAATATGAGGCAATGAAGCTCGTCAGCATGTTCGACAGACTATCCCGGTACGTTCCCTACAGCCGTGTCTCTAACACAGGGCATCCTCCCCAATCCTAATTTCCCATATCCCCATTCCCCACCCTCCCCATTCCTTATTCCCCTTCCCCATTCTCAATCCCTTTCATATTCCCCCTTGCCCATTTCTCCCTTCCCGACTCCCCCCTTTCCCATTTCGCTTCCCTCATTCCCCATTCCTAATTATCCCCATTCCCAATCCCTTTCCCATTCCACCTTCCCATTTCCCTTCCCCATTCCCCTACCCCAATCCCAATCCCTTTCCTCTCCACATTCTCTCCATTCCCCAATTCCAATCCCTTTCCACTCCACATTCCCCCCATTCCCCAATCCCAATCACTTCCCCAATCCCACTGCCCATTACCCAACAACCAAACCCAATCCCCAATCCCAATCTGCTTCCTAGTCTCCCTCCTACATTTTCAACTCCCTACTCTCAACCTTTCCCCATTGTTCCTCCCTCAATCCTGAACTCTTTCCCAATCCCTTTTCCCATTTATGAGTCATTCCTGACCTCTTCCATGTTCCTCCACCCCCATTCCTGACCTTTCTCCCCCATTCCTGACACAGCCCATTCCACTTCACCATTCCGAACCCCTTCCCCATTTCTGGCCCCTAACTCCCACTCATGACCACATCCCCTCATCCTTACTCTTTCACTGTTCCCTCCATTATTCCTCTCCCATCTTCCGAACTTCTTCCCCATTCCCATTCTTTCCACATCCCCATTCCTGCCCCCACCCCCATTTCCAATCCCTATCTCAATTTCAGACCTCTATCCCTCATTCCCCCTCCAATTATTCCTAAGCCCTTCCATGTTCCACTCTGCCTATTCCTGACCCTTTCCTCAATTCCTGATCCTTTCCACCTTCCCCAATCTACCCCTTCCCCTTTACCCACTATTCCTTATTTCTGGACCCCACATTCCAGATACTTCCCAACCAAACTACTGACCCTCCCTCTTTTTGCCCAAGCCCAGTCTGAATCCTGGTTTCCCACCCTGCCACCCCCCCCTCCCCCCCCCCAGCCTGTGGTGGGAAGACCTAGATGGGGCAATCTCACAAAGTGCCAGGAAATCCCATTGACCCCATCACTCTCCCCAACCCCCATCTGCTTTCGCCTCACCCAGTGACTGTTACCCACCAAAGGGAGAGTGAATATAGAATTTCTCTCCTAAAGTAGAGTTGAGGCTGGGGAGGTGAACTGGAAATATAAAGACAGAGATTGTTCAATGTTTATTGTGTAATTGAGTGAGGGATATGGAACCAGAGTGAATAGATGAAGCCAAGGTCCAAATCATCCACGATCCACGATCTAGATTCCCCTACAGTGTGGAAACAGGCCCTTCAGCCCAACCAGTCCACACTGACCCTCTGAAGAGTAACCCACCCAGACCTCATTTCCCTCTGAATGATGCACCTAACACTGTGGGCAATTTAGCACAGCCAATTCACCTGACCTGCACACCTTTGGACTGTGGGAGGAAACCGGAGCACCTGGAGGAAACCCACCTAGACACAGGGAGAATGTGCAAACTCCACACAGACAGTTGCCCGAGGCTGGAATCGAACCTGTGTCCCTGGAGCTCCTCTCTCCCTCTCTGCCCCCCACCGTACTCATCATGCTGTTTCATTTGCCCCTTGAACTCATTTCTAAACCGTTCCTTTCTATCGCCCTCCCTCCCTCAACTCTCTCTTCCTCCACTCACCCTCTCTCTCTCTCTCTCTCCGCTCTCTGTCTCTTCCAACCTTGCTGTCCTCTCCCACCCACTCCATATCTCCGTCCCCTTGCTTTCGCCCTCCATCTCCACCTGCTATCTCTCTCTGACTCCCCCCCGCTACCCCATCTCCTTGTTCCGACTTTCTTAACACACTGTTCTACTTATTGTAGAGAACAGATTATCCAGCCAATGGGAGTAGGCTGTGATGGGAAGCTCACGCCATTGGACGAGACGGTGCAACAAATGGCTGAACAGATATCATTCCATTCAGACTCTGATATGGAGTTAGACTGAGAGGATATGACTGAAATGTTAATAACACGTGGAAATAGACACTGGTGACCTTCCAATGGCCAGCAATGAACTCATTGGGATTGGGGCACAGGGATATTCATCAACAAAATGTGAAGAACATTCTTCAAAGGGCGAAGACAGGCAGAGATATTTAAAACAGGAGCTAAACTTTCGATGCAGTCTTTATCAGAGGGAGAGGCAATTTTAGACTTTAGGGCCTTTTGCTAATCTCTGTTTTGTGGGCCCTCTTTGTTATAATTTTGGGTCCCTGCTTTCAGTTTGTTATCAGTAATCAGTGTTCAGCAACAAGAGTAAGCTTATCTTTCTAAGTGCGCTATTCTCTCAGCTTGACCTGAAACGCTTCATGTTTCCTTGGGATTTTGTGTGGGGTCTGGTGTTGATAGAGAGCAGTGCAGCTGCTCACCAGGAAAGTTAGACTTGCTGTAAATTGTGTCCACAATTCACTGTGAGTGTGTCTTGCTGGTGGTTTGAAGCTCCCTTCTGAATTCTTTTGTCCCTTCCTTGGAGATGCTTCTTAATACCTGCCTCTTTGACCAGGCTCATAGTCACTTAGAGTGATCGGGTCTTTAACAGCACAGAGAAAGGCCCTGTGTATCCACATTGGTCAATAGATTTCTATCTATTCCAATCCTATTGCCTGGCACTTAGCCCTTGGTCCTGAATGCAGTGCTGTTTCAAGTGTTAATCTAAATTCTTCTCCAATGTTATGAAAGTTCCTGCCTCTACCACCCCTTTCATCCTGGGGGTGAAAAAATATTTTCCTCTAAAATTTCCTCTCTAAACCTTCTTCTCCTTACCTTAATAACTCTTCCCTCTGGGATATGGGCTGGGAGCAGGCAGATGGGACTAGTTTAGTTGGGATTATGTTCAGCATGGACTGGTTGGGCCGAAGGGTCTGTTTCTGTGCTGTATGACTCTATGACTCCACTCTGTCTACCCCTCTCAAAACTGTGTAACACTACAACCTTCTGCCTTCTGGTCCTAACATGTCTTCTGTGACATTTAATTTGATAACACTCCCATGGGACCTCTCAGAATGTTAAGAGCACTAGGTTGACTCTCACATTCCACGCACATGCCCCTCTCTCGAATGATTAATTGCCCCATTTCCTATGGGAGGAAGGGGCTGCGGTTTGGGGAGGAGCTATTAATTTCCAAACATTTCACTTCCTCCTCCTGGGGAGCCCAGAGATCTGCCACTGCATTATGACCTCTCGCAGGTCATAGTCATAGAGCCGTACAACACAAAAATAGACCGTTCGGTCTGAACGTCCATGCCGATCAGATATCCAACATTAAATTAATCTAGTCCCATTTACCAGCATTCAGCCCATATCCTTCTAAACCCTATTCATATATTTGTACCTGATGGGTCAATGCTTGTGTTAGCTTCCGTAACACAAGATCTGAATGTGGGTAATATGTTATTGAAAGGTTCAACAGATGCTTATTACAATTCCAGATCGATTATATATTTTACAGTCAGAGGCATCCCAGTGCCTGGGCTAACTTAAGCTATTTGGTTACAAGATGTTACTGAGACTGTACCGTGGGTATTGTGTTCAGTTTTGGTCCCCTTTCTTGGGGAGGGATGTATCTGTATTGGAGGCCATTCAATGGAGGGTCACTAGATTGAATACAGAGATGAGGGGTTTGTCTTATGAGGAGAGATTGAGTAGTTAAGACCTGTGCCCTTCTGTAGTTTAGAAGAATGAAAGGAGACCTAATTGAGGTCCAGGCACCCCCTGGGTTGCGAATGGATTCTGTTCTGGAGTCCATTTGCAAATCGATTTGTGTGTAAGTCAGAACACAATGGAGGGGAATATAAAGTAGCACAGGAAATGTTGTTATGTTGAATTTTCTTGGGTTCCAATCCTAATGAGTAAAGGACTAAAAGCTTTGACTTCCTCTCTCTTTGTGGAAACATTTAAGGTTAAAATGGGGGACAGTGTAGACAGAGCTTTACATGGATCTAACACTGTATGGGGTAATGTTCCTAAGTATGAGCATTCGTAAGTCAAATGTTCTGAAGTTGGGGACATCCTGTACATACAAAAGTAAAGGGGATTGATAGACGAAACGTAGAGAGGATGTTTCCTCATGGGGACAGTGTAATGGAAGCTTTACTCTGTATGTCACCCTGTGTTGTCCCTGTCCTGGGAGTGTTTGATCAAGGTCCCCGCCAAGATCCAATATGTTTCAGTTAGATCAGTCTTCATCCTTCTCAACTCCATTGGACACAGGATCAATCTGCTTGACCTTTCCTCAGGAGAGATCTCCTTCATCCCAGGACTCAGCCGAGTGAGTCATTCACGAGTTACTTCTCATACAAGTTCATCTCCCCTTAGAGAAAGAGAGACACAAATTCAATATCTTTGGCCTTGCGTTCATCAAGAATGGGTGCAAGAAGTCAAACTTTGAAAAAGGGACAAAGGCATAATGAACTTTGGTTTCTTGGGTTCCAATCCTCATGAGTAAAGGACTAAAAGCTTTGACTTCCTCTCTCTTTGTGCAAACATTTAAGGTTAAGATGGGGGACAGTGTAGACAGAGCTTTACTTGGATCTAACACTGTACTGTCCCTGTCCTGGGGGTGTTTGATGTGGAAGGTCTAAAGGGAGCTTTCCTCTGTATTTAACCCGATGCTGCCCCTGTCCTGGGAGTTTGACTTGGACAGTGCAAAGGGAGCTTTACTCTGTATTTCACCCCGTGCATTCCTTGTCTTGGGAGTGTTTGATGGGGGACAGTGTAGAGGGAGCTTTACTCTGTATCTAACCTCGTGCTGTCCCTCCCCTGGGAGTGTTTGATGTGGAAAGTGTAGATTAGATTACTTACAGTATGGAAACAGGCCCTTCGGCCCAACAAGTCCACACTGACCCACCAAAGCGCACCCACCCAGACCCATTCCCCTACATTTACCCCTGCACCTAACACTACTGGCAATTTAGCATGGCCAATTCACCTAACCTGCACATTTTTAGACTGTGGGAGGAAACCGGAGCACCCGGAGGAAACCCACGCAGACACGGGGAGAATGTGCAAACTCCACACAGACAGTTGCCTGAGGCGGGAATTGAACCCGGGTCTCTGGCGCTGTGAGGCAGCAGTGCTAACCACTGTGCCACCGTGCCGTGTAGACAGAGCTTCGTTCTGTATCTAACCCCGTGCTGTCTCTGTACCAGGAGTGTTTGATTCAGGTGTAGAGGAAGCTTTGCTGTGTATCTCACCCCGAGCTGTCCCTCTCCTGAAAGTGTTTGATGGGAACAGTGTTGAGGGAGCATTACATTCAGTTTAAAAGGTAGGGAGAGGTTTACATTGTTTCTCACCCGGTGCTGTCCCTCCTGGAAGCGGTTGACAGGGATGGTGTACAGAAAGCATTTCTTTCAGTTTAAAAGTGTAGAGGAAGCTTTACACTGTGTCTAACTCCATGTTGTTCCAGCTCTGAGAGTGTTTGATGGGGACAGTATAGAGGCAGCTCTACTTTTGGTTATAAAAAGAGTAGAGGGTGATTTATTTTCACTTTAAAAGAGTACGACGAGCTTTCGTCTGTTCTAACCCTGTGCTGTCCCTGTCCTGAGATTCTTTGATGGGGACAGTGTCGAGGAAGCTTTACATTCAATGTAATAAGTAGAAAAAGGAACATAGGAACTTCTGGATGAGAGAAACCCATCTTGCATTCAACTCAACAATATGCAATGATAGTGAAAATCTGGGAAGAAACAATGTCACAGACATGTTAATGAGAGAAGACTAAAGGTTGGCAAGGATGTGTTTGGTGGGCATTCATGATTAGATTCCCTACAGTGTGGAAACAGGCCCTTCAGCCCAACCCGACCCTCTGAAGAGTAACCCACCCCTCTCTGACTAATGCACCACACACTATGGACAATTTAACATAGCCAATTCACCTGACCTGTACATCTTTGGACTGTGGGAGGAAACTGGAGCACCCAGAGGAAACCCGCACAGACACAGGGAGAATGTGCAAACTCCACACAGACAGTCGCCCAAGGCTGGAATTGAATCTGGGTCCCTGGCGCTGTGAGGCAGCAGTGCTAACCACTGAGCCACCGTGCCACCGTGATTTGGGCAATTGGACTAAAATAAAAAGGATGTACACATTTATAGCACATTCATGACCACAAGATTTCTCCAAGTGTTTTAAAAACAATTTTATAGAAGTGTAGTAATTGTTTTAATTCCACAACCAGTTTCCACCAAGATCCCACAGGCAGCAACGTTACAATAACTGGATAACCTGTTTTAGTGATTCTGATTGAAGGATAATTATTGGCTGGGACAGCAGGAGGCGATCCAGAGTCCCAGCCACATGTTTAGGGACAAGTGTATCACCAACCTGTTTTGAGTTCAATGCCAATCTGGAAGTAAAAAGCCAGAGTGATAGCAATGATTATTGATTGTTGTAAACGCCCATCTAGTTCATGTATGTCCTTTACGTAAGGAAATCTGCCATCTTTACCTGATCTGGGCTACATGTGACTCCAGACCCACAGCGATGTGGTTGTCTCCCAACTGCCTTTTGAAATGTCTGAGTGGGCCACCCAAATCCAGGGGATGGACAGTAAGTGCTGACCTGGTCAGTGGTGCCCACACAAATAAGAATAAATCAAATCGCGGCTGTGGCTTTTTTTTTTGTAATTCCAACTGGGGGCTAGGTGTTACATCTTGGAAAGACGGCATCTCTGATGGTGCAGCACTCTCTCAGTGCTGCATCGGAGTGTCAGCTGGGATTCCAGAGGGAAACTCGAAACTGTCTGATTCTGGGAGCGTTCCCCACTGGGCCACGGTAACCCATGACGACTCTCAGAAGTTTAGCGATCACTCTTCCCCAACTCAGCCACGACCCCAGCTTAGCTTCGAAACCCAACCTGGGTCCCATTTCACTGTCCCACAGCTACACTCGGCACCTTGTCCTGCCCACCTGCATTCCCCCATCATCGGGCACCATGACCCTCTGGGACTTTGCACTGTTGCAGTCACGGACTCCTCCTGTGCATTTGTCACAGTTTGAATTTGCCCGTTGCCTGGTGACTGTTATATCGCAACATCAGGGTGCTCCCAATGTGTGAGGAGACTGACCAACAGAAAGACCACAACAGAGATTCAGTCGCAGTGTTTCAGTATTCTGACCTTGAACTCTTTTAGACTTGTGCAGTTGATACGTTGAAGATGTAGATGTCTGGTCAAATATGTTTATTTCCTTGCTGTGGAGCTTAATAAATCATTGCATTTGTAGCCCTTTCTGCAGTCAGTTACTTTCCAAAGTGTGGACAGGCTCATCCTGGAGTGAAAATAACAAGGAGCTTTTCCATGGTTCATAGTTATAGAGTCATACAGCACAGAAACAACCCTTCAGTTCAACTCAACCATGCTAACCAGACATCCCAATCTGACTTAGTCCCATTTGCTCGCACTTGGCCCATATCCTTGTAAACGTTCCCTATTCATATACCCATCTAGATGTTTTTTTTAAATGTTGGAATTGCACCAGCCTCCACCACTTCCTTTGTCAACTCCCAGCATGCAGCACCCTCTGCGTGAAACAAGTTACCCCTTATCGAGATTTTTAAAATCATGAAGGGTATAAATCTGCACCCTCTCCCAATCCTATCATATCCTTCCTATAATGTGGATTCCAAAACTGTCTACCTTATCTGCACCCTTCATAATTTTACACATCTCAATCATGTCCCCCTTCAATCTCCTCTGCTCCAAGGGATGCAGCTCCAGTCTGTCCAATCTCTCTTCATCACTGAAATTCTCCAGCCCAGGCACCATCCTGGTAAATCTCCTTCTGCATCCTCTCCCAGTCCTATTACACCCTTCCTATAATATGGATTCCAAAACTGCACCAAATACTCTAGATGTGGCCAAACCAACATTTACACAGTTCCAGATTATTCTCCCTGCTCTTAAACTCTACGCCTCAGCTAATATAGACAAGCATTCCCTGTGCCTTTGTAACCACTTTATCTACATTAAGAGAGCAGTGTACACACACACACCAAGGTCCCTCTGATCCTCATGTTCTCTGCACTGTCTGGTAACTTTCTGTCTCTGTTAAATGTATTAAAAACTAACCATTTTCCAACACCTTTCAGAAAGATTCATAATGGACTCAAACCATTAACTGCATTTCTCTTTCCACAGACAAGATTTTACAAATATCCACTACCTTCTAACATGAAATTTTATTTTGGAAGTGTTTCATTAACCAGGTTTAAGTTGCCTAGCTGCCCTGGTGGGATTTGTCCTCATTCCTAGAGCATGTGACCCCATCTCTCGAATACTAGTTCAGTGATGAAACTACTTTGCTCCTGATCTATTAAAGCCAGGACCCTGTGGCCAGGAAGTGAGGGAGCTATCAGGTGAGTGTTAGCATCTCCTTAAGTAGAGAGGACACAGACAGGCAGCAGGGACAATATGCCCCAACATCCCAGGCCCATCCAAAACATGTACAAATACTGATTAATCTGTGTGGATTGACATGAAGCCCACAGATAGCATGACCACCTGATTATTCCTGATCTCTATCACGGAGTCTTAGTTGACAGCCTTTGGGAAAGGCTGGACCAGCTGTTATCTGGATGAGCTGACCAAGCCCTCGAGTCCTTCGAAAGGAATAAAATCCCCAGTGGTGACGGGTTATGGGCCAAGTTGCACTTGGCTCTGTGGGACTTGATTGGGCAGGACCTCTTGGAGGTGCATGTCAGTATTCTTTTGCAGGTACCATGAGCGAATTCATGAGGAAAGGCATCATCACCCTCATCTACAAGCAGAAGAGGGAGGGGACAAAAAATTAGTGACCAATCTCACTGTTCAATGTGGCATACAAAATCCTGTCTCAGGTCATCGCTAACCAGATTAACAATGCTGTAGGATCGGTGATCCACCCTGACCAAACCTGTGCTGTACCAGGGAGGACGATCTCTGAGAGCCCCCCGTTCCTCAAGGATACAATAACCTCCGTACAGGACAGGTGGGTGGGCGCCTGCCTCACAGACCTGGCCCAGGACAAGGCCTTTGATAGGCCATTGCACACATCCATGTGGGACCTGCTCTCTAAAATGGGCTTTGGGGAGAGGAATCTGCAATTGGATCTGACTGCTCCATACCAACATCATTAATGCAAACTCAACCAATCAGAAGGCTTCCCGATCTGATCCGGAGTCAGGCAGGGCTGCCCATTCTCTCCTGCCTTGCTTGTGTGTCGTATAGAGCCCTTTGCTGAGTCCTTTAGGAAGGATGTGAGCCTGTGAGGGCAGACTCTTCCAAGCAGCAGGGGCCTGCAGGTCAAAGCTTTCCTGTATGTGGAAACGTCACTGTTTTCTGCTGGGATCCGCTGTCAGTGCTCGTACTGTCCAACATGTGTGAAAAGTTCCATCTGGCCTCTGGAGCCAAGGGAAATCAAGGCAAGAGCGAGGCCATCTTCTTTGGACAGATTACTGAGGTGTGCATTGCCAAGGTGAGGCAGGAACTGGTCTTTCAGGAGCACCTCTCCCTCTCCATTGCAGGGAAGTCTCTCTGTTGTACATGGCACAGATCTGGCCCATTCCCCAAAACTGCAGCCATTGTCTACTACATCTGGAGCTCTAAGATGGACTGTGTCTACAGGGACATCATGTACAAAGCTCTGGATAAGGGGAGGGAGAACGTGCCCAACACCGCCCTCATCCTGATGGCCACCTTTCTATGTGGCTGCATCAAGCTGTGTGTAAATCCTTGGTGTACAAACACCAAGTGCCACTATGTACTGAGGTTCTACCTGTCCCTATTGTTGCGAAGGATGGGCCTGGGCCTGGTGCCACCAAGTCATTGGAGTGTTCCATATCACCTGTCCCTCATGGAAAAACCTGTAAAGAAAATCCCCTTTGACCACACATCCATCAGGAAGTGGTCAGCACATAGCATCCTTGAGACCCTGCGGGAAAAAGAGAGGGTGGATACTGTCATGTGGTTCCCTGAGCAGACTGTCAAAGTCATTTGGTAGAACACCTCATCACCAGAACTTTCTCACAAGCCCCAAGACATCATTTGGCTGGTGGTGCGAAGGGCAATACCTGTGAGATCTTTCATGCATGCCCCGAGTCTCTGTGTCACCACACACTGCCCTTGAAGGGGGTTTGAGACCGACACGCATTTCCTGCTGGAATGTGGCTTTGTAAAGGAAGTCTGGAGGGAGAGGCCGTGGTTCGTCCCAAGCAGCTCCGTGAGGCAGGACACTGTGCTCTACGGTTCATTCACCGGGACACACACCAAGACAAACATTGACTGCACCTGGGGGACCATCAACTCAGTGACAGACACTCTTTGGTCTGCCTGAACCTTGTTGGTCTTCCAGAGCAAGGAGTTGGCCCTGAGTGAGTGATGCAGACTGGCACATTCTGAGGTCCAGGACTACATGCTAAGCGATGCACTAAAACCTGGGGCAGCTGCTGTCAAAGCACAGTGGGGAAAGACCACTGTCTGAGGTCTTCCTGCTGAAGTACAATGGGGTTCCATTCAGATATCACCTCAATGCCTCAATGTATGCAAATAGTGTCCCGCATCAGTAAAAATACCTTAGGCTTTTACAATTGCAGGGAATGGCCGATTCCAATGTTTGTTTTCCTTGATACACAGAGGCAGCACAGAACTGGTTCAGTGCCTGTTATTGTTGATAAAGATCTTTTGCTGAATAAAGTATATTTTTGCAATAAAAAGGCAAAAATAAATCCACTCGAATAGCATAAACTCAGTCCAACACTCGGGAGAATTTCCATCTTGGGGCATTAACAATGGTTGCAGTAAAATCAATCCCAGCATGATTTACACAGCAGTACACAATCCCCCTCTCTGCCAAGGCTTTTTATGCAAGAACCTGCAATTCTCGCTCGCCTTGTTTCCCCATGCTATTTTAATGCATTGTTTTGCTGGGAAAGGCTGCTTGTTATCGTTGGGTGTTTATTTTCATCGATGCAGAGAACTGGATCAAAGCAATCTGCTCAATTCGACTGTGTTCTGAATTGTCCTGTGTTGACTGACAATGTACTATATTGTCCTCCTATATTTTCTATTGCCCAAAAATGTCCTACACTGTCCAATAGTGTCCCACACCACCCAAAAATGTCTTACACTGTCCAATAGTGTCCCACACCACCCAAAAATGTCCTGCACTGTCCAATAGTGTCCCACACCACCCAAAAATGTCCTACACTGTCCAATAGTGTCCCACACCACCCAAAATGTCCTACACTGTCCAATAGTGTCCCACACCACCCAAAAATGTCCTACACTGTCCAATAGTGTCCCACACCACCCAAAAATGTCCTACACTGTCCAATAGTGTCCCACACCACCCAAAATGTCCTACACTGTCCAATAGTGTCCCACACCACCCAAAATGTCCTACACTCTCCAATAGTGTCCCACACCACCCAAAAATGTCCTACACTGTCCAATAATGTCCCACACCACCCAAAAATGTCTTACACTGTCCAATAGTGTCCCACACCACCCAAAAATGTCCTGCACTGTCCAATAGTGTCCCACACCACCCAAAATGTCCTACACTGTCCAATAGTGTCCCACACCACCCAAAAATGTCCTACACTGTCCAATAGTGTCCCACACCACCCAAAATGTCCTGCACTGTCCAATAGTGTCCCACACCACGCAAAATGTCCTACACTCTCCAATAGTGTCCCACACCACCCAAAATGTCCTACACTGTCCAATAGTGTCCCACACCACCCAAAAATGTCCTACACTGTCCAATAGTGTCCCACACCACCCAAAATGTCCTACACTCTCCAATAGTGTCCCACACCACCCAAAAATGTCCTACACTGTCCAATAGTGTCCCACACCACCCAAAATGTCCTACACTGTCCAATAGTGTCCCACACCACCCAAAAATGTCCTACACTGTCCAATAGTGTCCCACACCACCCAAAAAAGTCCTCAGCTGCTGAATAGTGTTCTACACTGCCCAAAAAAGTGCCGCACCGCTGAATAGTGTCCCAAGCTACCCAAGAATGGCTCACAATGTCTGATAGTGTCTTATACTGCCTGACTCTGTCTTACAATGCTCAATAGTGTTCTGTACTGCCCAATACTGTCCTATACTGACTGAATCAGTCCTACACTGGCTCAGTAACTACCCTACTTTGCCCATTAATGTCCTCCAAAGCCTGGCATGTCCTATGCTATCCAATGATATCGTCCTCTGTCTGATACCATATCCATTGTTAAACAGTGTTGACTGATGTCTGTAATATTTGACCAGATGGTTTTTGCCATGTCAACATTAAACTGGGAGTGGCAAACAAACATTTGCAAATATTTTCAAGCAAGTCAGCAAAATGAACACTTCTCCCTGGAACGTTGCCAACAAGTTTTCCCCGCCGTGGCCAGAGGGATGTCAACTCCAGTGCTCAACAGGATGACCGAAAGGCTCAGGAACTGAGCAGGATGTGATCCTGCTTCATGGGGCTTGACCCTCAGCCCGTGGAATGCAGAATTTGAAACACAGGCAGATCAACCATGATGGCATCAAAGGACAGAGCAGGCTCAAGGAGCTGAGCGGCCTCTTTCAGCTCCTTTTTTGTAAGTTTCTATGTGGCCACTGGGGTATTGGCTTTTTGGGTAATGCTGTATTTTTAAAAATGGGGTCAATCATACTGTTGTAGTTCGACTTTCAGAGCCCCTCCACATTCTTCCACGTTCCACACTCTTGGATTCATGAGATACTCGAACCAGCCCAGAAAAGGATTTCAGCAAAACGGATGAATGGTACCTCAGTGGTTAGCACTGCTGCCCCACAGTGCCTGGGACCCAGGTTTGATCCCACCCCCAAGCGACATTCTCCCCGTGTCTGCGTGGGTTTCCTCTAGGTGCTCCGGTTTCCTCCCACAGTCCAAAGGTGTGCAGGTTAGGGTGAATTGGCCTTGGGAAATTGCCCATAGTGTCTAGGGTTGTGCAAGTTAGGGTGGATTGGCCTTGGAAAATTGCCCATAGTGTCTAGGGTTGTGCAGGTTAGGGTGGATTTGCCTTAGGAAATTGTCCATAGTGTCTAGGGATGTGCAAGTTAGGGTGGATTGGCTGTGCAAGGATCTGTAGGCTAGGTGGGTAGCCGTGGGAAATGCAGGGATCGGGTGGGTCTGGTTGGAATGCTGTTCAGAGGGTTAGTCACACTGTGGGGATTCTTTGAAAGTGTGTAATCAACAGGAACGCTCATTGGAGGAAGTGTGATAACTGACCTTATGGGAGCGACATAAACACAGGCAAGTGGGTAACGGTGGGGAGGATTGATGGGTAAAACACACCATGGGTGTTAACCTGACAGGTTCTGGGACATGTGACAACGGTCAGGCGCACCAGCTGCTGCCAAAGGACAGGTTGGCATTTCAGACACAATCTTGAGGGCAAAGCCACAGATGTAACCCAACTGCTGTAACAAGACACACACAGCTCTAGCCAGTGGGAAAGGCTTTTACAATCGTCACTTGGCAAAACCGAACTTCCATTCCTGAATAGGGAATGGCAGAGTCCATGCCTCTGGTACTGCTCCTTCAAAGACCCAGGATGGAGATCGAGGCTCAAACCCAACCAAATAAAAATTGAAACTGGAAGAGCTGCGAACACTGGAGATCAGAAACAAAAACAGAAATTGCTGTAAAAGCTCAGCAGATCTGACAGCGTCTGTGGAGAGAAAGCAGAGTTAACGTTTCGGTTAACTGAGTTCTGAGGAAGGGTCACTGGTAGTGGGCAGTCAGAACCACAATGGATGAGTATATGGCCAGGCAGAGGGATGGGCTGACACCAGAAGTATGTTGAGTTGACTGGAGAGCCAGGCTTCCCAATGAACACGGGGGTCTGCATGTGGGTCAGACAGAACAGGATTCAGTGTCAAACTGGTGGCAAAGCACTAGGTAAAAACAATGACTGCAGATGCTGGAAACCAGATCCTGGATCAGAGTGGTGCTGGAAAAGCACAGCAGTTCAGGCAGCATCCGAGGAGCAGGAAAAGCCCTTCATCAGGAATAGAGGCAGAGTGCCTGAGGATGGAGAGATAAATGAGAGGAGGGTGGGGGTGGGGGGAAAGTAGCATAGAGTACAGTAGGTGAATGGGGGTGGGGATGAAGGTGATAGGTCAGAGAGGAGGGTGGGGGAGGGTAGCAAAGAGTACAATGGGTGAATGGGGGGGGGATGAAGGTGATAGGTCAGAGAGGAGGGTGGGGGAGGGTAGCAAAGAGTACAATGGGTGAATGGGGGTGGGGATGAAGGTGATAGGTCAGAGAGGAGGGTGGGGGAGGGTAGCAAAGAGTACAATGGGTGAATGGGGGTGGGGATGAAGGTGATAGGTCAGAGAGGAGGGTGGGGGAGGGTAGAAAAGAGTACAATGGGTGAATGGGGGTGGGGATGAAGGTGATAGGTCAGAGAGGAGGGTGGAGTGGATAGGTGGAAAGGAAGATAGGCAGATAGGACAAGTCATGGGGACAGGTGACAATGCACAACAAGAGATTGCAAGTACTTTCCACCCTTAGCCCTCAGAGGACTTTCAGGGGGTCTGCTCACACTGGTAGATGGTGCCAAGTGGTACTCTAAAGGGAACAATACTGGGACTGCCACCATTCATTATTTACACCTTTGTTCCCGGCAGCTGCCATTCCACAGCTGAACGTGACGGAGTGCGGCATTAAGGAGCCCTGGCAAAACTGGAATCATTGGGTATCAGGGGCAAACTCTCCAGTGGTTAGAGTCATACCTGACACATAGGAAGATGGTTGTGGTTGTTGGAGGTCAGTCATCTCAGCTCCACCACACCTCTGCAGGAGTCCCTCAGGGTAGTATCCTAGGCCCAACCATCTTCAGCTGCTGCATCAATGACCTTCCCTCCATCATAAGGTCAGAAGTGGGGCTGTTCACTGATGATCACACAATGTTCAGCACCATTTGCTACTGCTCAGATACTGAAGCAGTCTGTGTCCAAATGCAGCAAGTTCTGAACAATATCCAGGCCTGACCAGTAACATCGACACCACATAAGTGCTGGGCAATGTCAAGTCCAACAATAGAATCCGACCATAGTCCCTTGACCACAATCCACTTCATTGGCACCACATCCACAAACATCCACTCTCCAACACCGATGCTCAGTAGCAGCAGTGTGTACCATCTACAAGATGCACTGCAGAAATTCACAATGGCTCCTTAGACAACACCTTCCAAATTTGCAACCATTTCCATCCAGAAGGACAAGAGCAGCAGATACATGGGAACACCACCCCCTGCAAGTTCCCTCCAGGCCACTCACCATCCTGACTTGGAAATATATCACTGTTCCTCCACTGTCACTGGGTCAAAATCCTGGAATTCCCTCCCTAAGGCCAGTGTAGGTCAATGTAAAGCACCTGGTCTGCAGTGACTTAAGGACATGGCGAAAGCAGCAAGTAGTATTTGCCTTAATAGAGAACCTTTCGCTGCTCGTTGGATGCTGCCTGAACTGCTGTGCTCTTCCAGCACCACTAATCCAGTATTTGGTTTTCAGCATCTGCAGTCATTGTTTTTACCTTAATAGAGAATCTGTTGATTGAATGTGAGCAGTAAAGTTCACATGGACAGGAAGGAGAGAGGTCCATCCAGAGTGAGACACAGCCTGAGTGAGTATACAGGGCGAACCCCTTGTCTGTGGATCCGATTTCCGCAGTTTCAGTTGCCTGCAGTTTATTATCACACACAGTCACACAGAGATCCAATCTCCAAAAGGGGGAAAAACACCTGAGTGGCCAGTGACAAGCAGTGGCCCTTCAAACCAAAGGACAATGCTGTGCGATCAAAACAGTGAAGGGGAGGGTAGGGACAAAATCAAAATAGAGTTGGAGGGGGAAATAATGCACTCCACTCCCAATTTCTTGATTATTTTCTTTTTTTTTCTACTACCGCCTAACTGCGGTAGTGCTTATTTTTTCCCCAGCACCCATGGTGTGTGTGTGTGCAGGTGTGAGACACAGTGAAAGACACAAAGTGCACGAATCTTTATTCAATTTCCACCACCAGGAAGATATGAAAAACACCCGAGTGGCCAATGACAGGCACTGCCCTTCACATCAAAGGGCAATGCCGTGTGATCAAAACAGTGAAGGGGAGGGTAGGGACGAAATCAAAATAGAGTTGGAGGGAGAAATAATACACTCCACTCCCTGCGGCGCCCACCTCTCCCTGAACGACTCCAGGGTGTTGGTGGACATTGCCTGCAGTTTACTGCAGCTGGAACATATTGTCGGGAACATTCCAGAACCAGGGACCAGGAGGCTGCCAGGATGGTATGCTTCCCATTTGAATGAATCCTATCTGCGGTTTCGAGCTTCTGCAGTAGGTCCTGGAACATATTCGCCTGGGGGGGGTACGGGGGGGACTACTGTAATGTTCTGGGAATTTGGAGGCAGTGTGGGAATTCGGTGCCAAGGTTATGAGGTGCGTTTTGCTTACATTTTTGGTTCATAGTTTGTAAAGTCTTTTTACAAGGTGAACTGAAGGCCAGAATCAGGGGCCCAGTGCAGGAAAACCATAAACTCATTGGTTGGTAATAGCTACTAATTTGCCTATTATCTGTTACTTGCAGATTGAAGATAAATAGGGAAATATTCACAGACCACAAACTAAAAGACCAGTAGTAATTTGTTAAAAATCAAATTTCAAACCAACTAAATAAAATGGAGCTGCTGGGCCAGGTGATGTGTTGTAACTGCATGCTGTAGGAGCTGGTAGACTCCATGGTGGGTGATAGTGACCACATCTGTAGCAACTATCAGTTCCTTGAGGAACCCTGGCTCAGAGTCGATGGGCTGGAGTCTGAGCTTCAAACACTGCGACACATCAGGGAGGGGGAGAGTTACCTGGACGCTGTGTTTCAGGAGGCAGTCACACCGCTTAGATTAACAACATTGAATCCGGTCAGTGGGCAGGGACAGGAGATTGTGACTACATGCGAGGCACGTAGAGAGATCCAGGAGGTAGAGCTTAAGCAGCCTCAGCCCTTGGGCCTGACGAACAGGTTTGAAATTCTTGTCCCCAGTGTGGATAAGAGTGGGGACTGTAGAAAGGACGAGCAAACTGTCCACAGTACTGTGGTGCAGGGAGCCATTTAATAAAGGAGAGAAAAGAGAAACACAGTTGTAACTGGGGAATAGTACAGCCAGGGGAATAGACTCTGTTGTCTGTGGCCAGGATCAAGAGTCCTGAAGGTTGTGTTGCCCATCTGGTACCCGGGTTCTGGATATCTAAGCAGGGCTGCAGAGGGCCTTGGAGTCGGAGGGGAAAGGTCCAGCCGTTGTGGTCCATATAGGTACCAGCGATATCGGGAAAAAGAGGAAAGATATTCTTCTTGGGGAAACTGAGAAGTTAGGGGTTAAATAAAGAAAAATGAGAAAGCAAAACCAAAAAGGCAACAAATGCTTAATTGCTACCTGAGCCACAAGCTAATTGGCACAGGGTCAACAAGATTAAAGAGATAAGCTCAAAGATTGATGTTGGAGAAATAGGTCTGAATTAAAACATAGAATATTACAACACAGTACAGGCCCTTTGGCCTTCGATGTTGCGCAGAACTGTGGAACCAATCTGAAGCCTATCCATGCTACATTCTCCCATTTTCATTCATATGTTCATCCAATCACCATTTAAATGCCCTTAAAGTTGGCAAGTCCACTACTGTTACAGGCAGTACGCCCCTACTTGGTTTCTCTGAGTAAAGAAACTACCTCTGACATCTGCCCAATATCTATCACCCCTCAATTTATACCTGTGTTCCCTCCTGCTAGCCATCACCAGCCGAGGAAAAAAATTCATGGGACATTGACACCGGCACTGGGGAAGGTGGGAACTGTTCCAAAGGGAAGGGCTTCAGCTGAATCCTGTTGGGACCCCAGTGTCAGGAAATTGCATAAACTAGGGCCGTGGATAAGGGTTTAAATAAATATTGGTGGTGGAAGGTGTCAATTGCATTGGAAAACTATGGAAAAAAGTTAAAGGAGGGGATGGGCTCAGCAGACGTTATGAAAGTTTCTAGAACAAGGAATAGGATAGAGAGTATGGATGGGAAAGGGTTCAGAATCTAACTTCAGGCACAGCAGGACAACTATGAGAAGGGGAAAGTGAGGACTGCCAGATACTGGAGATCAGATTCAAAACTTGTGGTACTGGAAAAGCACAGCTGGTCAGGCAGCATCCGAGGAGCAGGAGAGTCTATGTTTCGAGCGTAAGCTCTTCGTCAGGAATGTGATAAAGGGCTTATGCTCAAAAGGCTGACTCTCCTGCTCCTCGGATGCTGCCTGACCAGCTGTGCTTTTCCAGTACCACACGCTTAACGATGAGAAGTGGGGGGGGGGGGTCAGTCAATGCAGAACTGAAGGTGTTGTATTTAAAGACACGCAGTATGTGACACAAGGGAAATGAGTTTTTAGCACAGATTTAAATTGGCGGGTACAATGTTGTGGGTATCACAGAAATGCGGCCGCAAAGGGGAACTAAATGTCCAAGGATATACATCCTCGCAAAAGGACAGGCAGATTGAAGTGATAGATGGAATAGAATGTGGGAAGGGGTGAGGTTATGCACTTTGGCAGGAAGAATAGAGGCATAAACTATTTTCTAAACAGGGAAAGGCTTCAGAAATCAGAAGCATAAAGGGACTTGGGAGTCGGAGTTCAGGATTCTCTTCAGGTTAATGTGCAGGATCAGTTGACAGTTAGGAAAGCAAATGCAATTATAGCATTCATTTCAGTAGGGCTAGAATACAAGAGCAGGGATGTACTGCTGAGGCTGTATAAGGCTCTGGTCAGACCACGTTTGGAATATTGTGAGTAGTTTTGGGCCCTGTATCTAAGGAAGGATGTGCTGCCGTTGAACGGGTCCAGATGAGGTTTACAAGAATGAGATTGGAGATAAGAGGCTTGTCATTTGAGGAGCGGTTGGGAACTCTGGGTTTGTACTAAATGGAGTTTAGAAGGATGAGGGGGGGATCTGGTTTAAACTTACAGAATACTGAGAGGTCTGGGTAGAGTGGACATGGAGAACATGTCCCCACTAGTAGGAGAGACTGGGACCCGAGGGCACAGCCTCAGAGTGAAGGGATGACCTTTTAGAACTGAGATGAGGAGGAATTTCTACAGCCAGAGGGTGGGGAATCTGTGGAACTCATTGCCACAGAGGGGTGTGAAGGCCAAGTCATTCAGTATATTTAAGACAGAGATAGAATCATAGAGATATACAACATGGAAACAGACCCTTTGGTCCAACAAGTCCATGCCGACTAATTTAATCCAGTCCCATTTGCCAGCATTTGGCCCATATCCCTATAAACCCTTCCTATTCATATACCCATCCCAATGCCTTTTAAATGCTATAATTGTACCAGTCTCCATCACTTCCTCTGGCAGCTCATTTCATACGTGCACCAAACTTTGTGTGAAAAAGGTGCCCCTTAGGTCTCTTTTAAATTTTTTCCCTCTCACCCTTAACCTATGCCCTCTAGTTTTGGACTCTCCTACCCCAGGGAAAAGACCTTGGCTATTTATCCTATCCATGCCCCTCATACTTTTATAAACCTCTATCAGGTCACCTCTCAGCCTCCGACGCTCCACGGAAAACAGCCCCAACCTATTCAGCCTCTCCCTGTAGCTCAAACTCTCCAACCCTGGCAACGTCCTTGTAAATCTTTTCAGAACCTTTTCAAGTTTCACAATATCCTTCCAATAGGAAGGAGACCAGAATTACATGCAGTATTCCAAAAGTGGCCTAACCAATGTCCTGTACAGCCGCAACATGACCTCCCAACTCATATACTCAATGCACTGAACATTCAAGCAAGCATACTAAATACTTGATTAGTAAAGGGTTTAGGGTTATGGGGAGGAGGCAGTAGAATGGGGTTGAGAAACATATTAAATGGTGGAACAGACTTGATAAGCTGAATGGCCTAATTATGTTGCTATATCTTATAGTATTAATTGGCCTGTAACAATTGACTTAGCTGAAGATTAGTTTGATTGCAAAAAATAATTAATTTTAAAAATTGATGTAAAGAAAAACATTGAAAACAGACATAGAAATATGTAAAATTTTTAAAAAGTTTAAACTTTGAGGAATGCTTGATACTTGGCATCAGAGCAGTTAACTCCCGCTCCAATGATATAAGTCACCCCAGTGATATTGTCTGATGGAATGATCACGTTGGCCTGTTCCACAATGTGGCAGGTTGGTTCTTGTACATTTGGTTTCACAAGACCATGATAAACAAGGATTGGCTTCCCCTCAGTTTATACTTCACACCCTACGTTCCAGAAAGCAAAGTCTGATTCTGAATGAATGAAGTGGGCCAAATAATTACCAAAAAGAGCTCTTCAGAAAATCTCAGAATTGCTGCATTGTAGAGTTGGGCCATTCAGGCCTTCCCAGCAAGGACTTCACTCAGTGTCAGTCTACTGCAGAACCTTGACATCATCTCTTCTCAAATAACCCTCCAATTCCCTTTTGAACTTTTGATTGAATCTGCCTCTTTCAAGCTGCGTATACCACACCTTGACTACTTGCAACGTGCAAAGGTTGATCTTATATTATATTGCATTTTTCACTAATTGTTTTAAATCTATGTCTTCTCCTCCTTGATCCAATGTAAGTGGAAGCATTGCAAATAGGACTGTGCAGCACTCTCTAAACACTGACCCTTCGATAGCGCAGCACTCCCTCAGCACTGACCCTCTGACAGTGTGGCACTCCCTCAGCACTGACCCTCCAACAGTGTGGCACTCCCTCAGCACTGACCCTCTGACAGTGCGGCACTCCCTCAGTACTGACCCTCTGACAGTGCGGCACTCCCCCAGCACTGACCCTCCGACAGTGCAGCACTCCCTCAGCACTGACCCTCCGACAGTGCAGCACTCCCCCAGCACCAACCCTCCGACAGTGCGGCACTCCCTCAGCACCGACCCTCTGACAGTGTGGCACTCCCTCAGCACTGACCCTCCGACAGTGCGGCACTCCCTCAGCACTGACCCTCCGACAGTGCAGCACTCCCTCAGTACTGACCCTCTGACAGTGCGGCACTCCCCCAGCACTGACCCTCCAACAGTGCAGCACTCCCTCAGCACTGATCCTCTGACAGTGCAGCACTCCCTCAGCAATGACCCTCCAACAGTGTGGCACTCCCTCAGCACTGATCCTCTGACAGTGCAGCACTCCCTCAGCAATGACCCTCCAACAGTGTGGCACTCCCTCAGCACTGACCCTCCGACAGTGCAGCACTCCCTCAGCCCTGACCCTCCAACAGTGTGGCACTCCCTCAGCACTGATCCTCTGACAGTGCAGCTCTCCCTCAGCACTGATCCTCTGACAGTGCAGCTCTCCCTCAGCACTGATCCTCTGATAGTGCAGCAGTCCCTCAGCACTGACCCTCCAACGGTTCATTTTGGACATGACCTATTAACAAGCCGGTATAGGTGCTGATTATTACTAGCATCATCACAAATCACATTCATAGCTTGCAGGCCCCAGTACATAAATGACTCTTTAAGAGGAACTGAGAAATTGGATTTGTCCACTTGGGTTGTGACACGTGTTCAGCCAACAGTAGTGAACATTTCTGAGGGGCATGTGGGTGTTAACTGGGTGAGGCACTTGCCTATTCATCGAGGGATGATCTGTTCATAAAAATATCTCTGCATTCTGCATAAAGTGCCCTGGAGCTAACTCACATTAACAATTAAATACACTTTAACCTTACGCCGATTGAACTCAACCTGCACAGATCTCACTCAGAGTGGAAGAATAAGAAACTTGCATTTGGAAAGAACTTTGCACATTCTCAGAAGGTCTAACTGAACTTTGCTTATCACTCTGGAGGCAAACAGGTCCACCAATTTTCACACAGCAAGATCCCACAGTGACGACCTGAGCCTTCCTGCAAATTGCTTGATCCATTACCACAACAGTTTTCAGATGTTAACTCGAAGCATTAACTCTGTTTCTCTCTCCACGGATGCTGCCAGACCTGCTGAGTTTCTCCAGTGTTTTGTGTTTATGCTTCAGATTTCCAACATCCCCAGGATTTTATCCCTGACCGTTCCAATCTTGTTCCGGTTTGGAGTTTGTTTGCAATATCAGCACTTTGCTGGAAGGCTGCACACACTGTATGGAACTGAGCAGGGCTGGGGGACATCACATCCCGAAGATGGAAGCCTGGAGGGGTTTTGTGTGTGTGTGTGGTCTGACCTTTCAACTCAAAATCGTGCAAACTCGATGGGTTTGATGCATGATCAATTCTGGGAGGTCTACATTTTCTGAAGAGTCTGCCCAGGGTCTAATTCACAATGTTGGGGAGATTGGTTTTGGAGTGACGGGTATGGAGGAGGGGTGAGGGTTGGTGGTAGACATGTTAATGTTGGCCAGAACACTAGGAAGAAGCATCGAACCAAGACAAATAGGAGTGAACAAGCTGAGCCCACTCCGCTATTCAGTGTAATCATGGCTGACCATCCAACCCATTCTTGTTTTCTTCCTGAACCCTTTGAACCAAAGAACCATGTCCAATTCCTTCATGAACATTTTGGCTGCAGTCTACTCTCCCCAGTCTGCCTCACCACAACACTGACCACAGGTCATTCGCTCTTTTACTTCTCATGCACTCATGGACTGGAGGCATTCTCACATCCACGTGAGAGGCCAGACAGAGACACAGTTCAGCGTCTCATCTGAAAATCAGTGCCTCTGACAATCCAGCACACCCTCAGCTCTGCACTGCATCCTAGAAACATACCATTGAAGACTGGAGCAGGAGGAGGCCATTTAACCCCTTAAGCATGGTCCATCATTCAATATGATCATGGCTGATTGAGCTAATATCATAATCTCTGCCCCCAAATCCCTTGATCCTTTTCGTCACAAGGGCTCTTTCTTGAAAACACATAACATTCTGGCCTCAGCCACTTCCTGAGGCAGAGAATTCCTCAGGTTCCCCACTTTCTGAGTGAGGACATTTCTCCTCATCTCAGTCCTAAAAGGTTCACCCCTTATCCTTAACATATGACCCCTTGTTCTAAGCTCTCCAACCATTGGGAACATCTAACCTGAATCTACTCCTGTTAGAATTTTATAGGTTTCTATGAGATCCCCCTCATTTCTCTTAACTCCAGTGAATACAAACCTAGCTGAGTCAATCTCATCTCAAACGTTAGTCCTTCCATCCTATGAATCAATGTGGGAAACCTTTGCTGTTTTCCCTTTAAAGTAAGAACATCCTTCCTCAGATAAGGACACCAAAACTGCACACAGTGTTCCAGGTATGGCCTCACCAAGGTCCTGTATAATTGCAGCAAAACAACCCTGTTCCTGTATTCAAATCCTCTCACAATGAAGACCACCATCTAGTTTGATGTCTTTACTGTTTACAGCACTTGCAATGTCTATTTATAGCAAATGCTGCACAAGGACACCCAGGTCTCACTGAACATCCCCCCCCCACCCCCCACCTCCACCCCTCTCAATGTACGACCAGTTAGATCATAATCTGCCTTCCTGTTTTCGCTATCGAAGTGGATAACTTTATACTTATCCACATTATTATGCATCTGCCATGCATTAGCCCACTCAGTCAGCTTGTCCAAATCAGACTGTGACATCTCTGCATCATCCTCACAGCTCACCCTCCTACCCAACTTTGTGTCATCTGCATATTTGAAGATTTTGTATTTAGTTCCCTCATCTAAATCATTAATATACATTGTGAATCCTATCCATCTCAATACATTACCTCCAACCCATGCACTTTAACTTTACACATTAATCTCTTACATGAGACTTTGTTAAAACCTTTTCAAAGTTCAAATAAACCACATTTACTGCACTCTCCCCCCCTCCCCCACCCCACCCCCGGATCATATATATTAGTTACAGACTCAAAGAATTAATGTAGATTTGTCAAGCACAATTGTCAACATAAAAACATGGAAACAGAGTTAGATATTAACATTCTATTAGCTTTTTAAAAGCTTTTTTGTACTTATCCGCCAGCGTTTAGACATTTCTGCCTCTTCCTAGCACTGTACAATTCAAAATGTAGATTGCATTATCTTCCTTAGTTTGAAGTGAATGACCCACCAAATACTCCAAGGGGGGTGATGATGGCCTAGTGGCATTATCGCTGGATTGTTAATCCAGAGACCCAGGTAATGTTTTGGGGACCTAGGTTTGAATCCTGCCACAGCAGATGATGGAATATAAATCCGATAGCAATTTAGAATTAAGAGTCTAATAATGTTAAAAATCACACAACACAAGGTTATAGTCCAACAGGTTTATTTGGAAGCACTAGCTTTTGGAGCGCTGCTCCTTCTTCAGGTGGTTGTGGAGCATAAGATCATAAGACTCAGAATTTATAGCAAAAATAAATTCTGCGTCTCACAATCTTACACTCCACAACCACCTGATGAAGGAGCAGCGCTCCGAAAGCTAGTGCTTCCAAATAAACCTGTTGGACTATAACCTGGTGCTGCGTGATATTTAACTTTGTACATCCCAGTCTAACACCGGCACCTTCAAATCGAGTCTAATAATGACCATGAAATTATTGTTAGGGGGAAAACCCACCTCGTTCCCCTTTGAGAAATGAAACTGCCATCCATACCTGGTCTGGCCTATGTGTGACCCCAGACCCCCATAGTATTATGTTTAAACTGCCCCCCTGGACAAATAAGGATGCGGGCCTAGCCATCAAGGCCATCATCCTGAGAATGATTGAACTGATTTCTGTGATTTAACTGATCAGTACCCCTTTGCAACTTCCAGGTGGAATCTCCATTTCTTCCTGTGCCACTAAACTGTGTTTCAGAAAGCAATGGAAAACTAATTCCCTGCTCTGTCATATCTGAGCCATTTCCTGGAATGGTAATGATTTCATTCAGGATGTCAGACAGCAGAGGTCTATAAGAATGATTCACCATGTCCTGTTTGTTTGGCACGTTGTATTGTTCCCACTCCCATTTGCAAATAAACCAGAAACACAAAACCCTGAGTAAATATGATCCCTCCTCATATCAGTTTGAGTGTCTCAAAGCATAAACTATAAGAAAAGGAATATGGCACAGGTTTGTTAGAGTGCAGAAGGAGGCCATTTGGCCCATCATATCTGAGTATTTCAACCGAGTACCAATTGCCACATATCTGCATTATTCTTATTTAATTAATCATCCAAAGGCCTCAGTTGAACCTGCCTCCACCCCACTTCCAGGTAATGCATTCCAAACCCAGGCCACTCATTGGGTGAAAAAGAACTTGCTTGCTTTGCATTTTTTTGACAACTGTGTCCTTTGGTTCTCTATTCTTTTACAAGTGGGACCAGTTCCTCCTTATTTACACTGTACAGATCGCATCACGATTTTCAACCCCACAACCTCCTCCCCTTGGAGTAAAACAATCCCACATTCTCCAGCCTATCCCCAAGAATGATGTTTCACATCACATTCTTGTAAACCTCTTCTGCACTCTCTCCAACGCATTTACAAACTTCCTAAAGTGTACACAGTACTCTAACTGAGGCCTAACCAACATCTTATACAAATTCACCATAACCTTCCTGCTCTTGTACTGTACGCCCATGTCAGTCAAGTCAAGAATACAAAGAACCATTTATGATGTTAAGGTAACACCACAAGACTATTAATGCAGAGACCCTAGTATTGATCTTGTCATGGAATCAAGAGTTTGTTGAGGAATCGATATAGGTATGCAGAATTCTTGATATAGATATAGAACCCTTACGGTGTGGAAACAGGCCCTTCGGCCCAACAAGTCCACACCGACCCTCCGAAGAGCAACCCACCCAGACCCATTCCCCTACATCTACCCAGACTAATACACCTAACCTACACATCAGTGAACACTATGGGCAATTTAGCATGGCCAATTTACCTAACCTGCACATCTTTGGATTGTGGGAGAAAACCAGAGGAAACTCACACAGACATAGGTAGAATATGCAAACTGCACACAGACAGGTGTGCTAGAAGCAGGCACGGTAGATTCATTTAAGATGTGTCTGGTCAGATGCATGAGTAGGTGGGGAGCAGAGGAATACAGATGCTTAGGAATTGGGTGACATGTTTAGACAGTAGATTTGGATCGGCTCAGGCTTGGAGGGCCTGTTCCTGGGCTGTCAATTTTCTTTGTTCTTTGTCCTTGTTCTAGTCAGTCGCCCGAGGTAGGAATCGAACCTAGGTCCCTGGTGCTGTGAGGCAACAGTGCTAACCACTGAGCCACCGTGCTGCCCCAAAGTAATGAATCTGATATCAGTTGTCAGGAATAACCTATCTGGTTCATTAATGTCCTTCAGGGAAGTAAGTTTGCAATCCTTATCTGGCCTGGTGTACATGTGACTCCAGACCCACAGCAATGGGGTTGATTCCTAACTACCCTCTAGGCAATTAGGGATGGGCAATAAATGCTGGCCTAGCCAGCAACGCCCTCATTCTGTGAATGATTTTTTTTTAAAAAGCTCCAAAGCTTCCACAGTCACGTTTGAGGCGTAGATACTGCTGTAATAATACAAAGGCTTCACCATTAGCACAGAAACTCCCACAGACAGGACTAACCTGTTACTGTTTCTAGTGATATCGAATGGGAGATTAATATTGGTCAGAACTCCCCTGTTCTCCTTCAAACAGTAAATGTGAGGTCTTTTATATCCACCTGAGAGGGATAGGCATCGAGTTTCACATCTCACCTTAAGTTCCATTAATACTAGTTTTGCTTCAGGAGAACTACAGATTATGTGCGAAAGTTGTTAAACTGGGAGTATTCACACAGACGAGTTCTGAATTCATCAAAATCACAGTAAAGCAACATCACTCACACTCACATATAGTTACACACAGAAGCCACCACTAACACACATTCACTAAAATACTGACTTGCACATATGTACAAATGAACACACTCACCCAAACATATACACAATAACACACACACATGCACACTAACACACACACAAACATGTACACACTAACACACACATCTACACTAACACACACACGTACACACTAACACACACACATATACACTAGCATACACACAAATGTTCACACACTAACACACACACACGTGCACACTCACAAATGGATACACACTGTACACACTCACCACACATGTACACACTAACACACACAAATGTATACACACAAACATACTCACATGCGTATATACTCACACAAATGTACACACTAGGATTCACACACAGTCACACAAACAGACACAGACAGACACATGCATAATAGCACACACACTAGAAGTGCACACAGTCACACACTAACACACAAACTGACATAGACAGAACACTAACACACAAACTGACACAGTCACACACTAACACACAAACTGACACAGACAGAACACTAACACACAAACACTAACACATGAGATGTGAGGTCTTATTTGTTTGGTATAATTTTTACAGTTTAATTTTACAGCTAAATGCTGAACAGGAAACAGAGCACAATCAAATATAGAACAAGTGTTGGAAAATGGGATTAGAATAGTTAGGTGCTTGTTTTGAAACATTAACTTTCTGTTTCTCTCAAAGTTAGAAGTCACATGACACCGGGTTATAGTCCAACAGGTTTCACTGAAATCACAAGCTTTCAGAGGGCTGCTCTTTTGTCAGGTAAAGTGACTTTACCTGATATAGGAACAGCACTCCGAAAGCTTTTGATTTCAAATAAACTTGTTGGACTCTAACCTGTTGTCGAGTGATTTCTGACTTTGTCCAGCCCAGTCCAACACCGGCACCTCCACATCTTTTTCTCTCAACCTTCCTGCTCTTGTACTGTACGCCCATGTCAGTCAAGTCAAGAATACAAAGAACCACTTATGATGTTAAGGGGAGACCAATGCCTAGTGGTAACACCACGAGACTATTAATGCAGAGACCCTAGTATTGATCTTGTCATGGAATCAAGAGTTTGTTGAGGAATTGATGTAGGTATGCAGAATTCTTGATATAGATATAGAACCTTTACGGTGTGGAAACAGGCCCTTCGGCCCAACAAGTCCACACCGACCCTCTGAAGAGCAACCCACCCAGACCCATTCCCCTACGTCTACCCCAGACTAATACACCTAACCTACACATCCCTGAACACTATGGGCAATTTAGCTGCCAGACTTGCTGAGTTCCGCCAGCACTCTCTGCTTCTCTCTCAGCATTCATCTTGTCAAGTTCTCTCAGAAATGTAGATCTTATAACAAGATCATCTCTCATTCTCCTAAACACTGAAGGCTACAGGCCCAGTCAGTCCGATGGTTCCTCATAAGGTAACCCATCCTGTCCCAGGATTGACAACTGATTCTGGTCTGGTCGTCCTCAGCTACACTCCTCCCTATATCACAGCTCCACTGAACAACGAACACCCAAAGCTCTCCTGGGGCAAATCCTCAGATGTCATGTGAACCTGTCCCCAAATCTGCATCATGGGAGAACCCTCTGGGGCAAGTGGAGGAGGGTGTTCTCCCTAACTCCCAACCCCAGGCCTTGGTATAACCTTTTACCCGATAGAAATATCCTACCACCAAGCCACCCTTTATTCACACATGGATAGTATGTGACACTGACCCTGCTAGCACAGAGTCAGAGTGAACAAAACTCCTGACACTCCAGTGTGTATTTGTCAGTCAGGGCTCCCTGATTGGACCAGATTAACAGCTGGTTAATCTGATCCAATCCTGATGACATTCCTGATGAAGGGCTTACTGCTCCACGGATGGCGCCTGACCAGCTGTATTTTCCCAGCACCACCCTCTTCGACCCAGATTAACAGCTCCAATCAGGGAACTCATATTCTACAAGGTCCACCTGGCTGACCCCGTTCCAATCTGTACAAGTACTTCCTCAGGACAGAGTAATCTAAAACCTGCTAGGCCCAGGTCCACACTCACTTTGCAAACTGTCCTGGTCATTCTGTGGCCCTGTCTAAGTGAAAGGTTACAATAAGGTACCCAAAATGTAACAGTTCCTTCTCGGTTGAGTGCAGTCTCAGTGAGGAACCATCTGTGGTTTATAAAGAAAGATCTTGCCTTTTATTAATTGTGTCTCAGGATATCTCAAGGTCTCTTCACAGAAACAAAGGACCTTTTCGAAGTTTCTTCTCCTACTTTTGGCGAGATGTTTCACCCATCCCTAATTGCCCCTGCTGAGTGTGGTGTGGACCCCTTCCTGAACCGCTGTAGTCCAGGTGGTATCGGGACACCCACTGAGCTGTCAGGCAATGGGTTCCAGGACCTGGATCCAAATTGGAGGTGAATTTGCCAGAGATGGTCCCTGTTGGAGGCAAAGCAGCGGAAAATATGTACAAAGCAAACTCCCATAAAAGCCAAAGTGATGGTGACGAGATCACCCACTTTTGTTGTTTCAGTTGAATGATAAATATTGGACAAGAAATAAAATGGAATTCTTCTTCAATCTTTCACAATCAAGAGGAGCCAGGCAGAGAACAACTCTTACACAGTGAGACTCCCTCAGCACTAACACTCTGACAGTACCCGCTCCCTCAGCACGGACCCTCTGACAGTGTGGCACTCCCTCAGCACTGACCCTCTGACAGTGTGGCACTCCCTCAGCACTGACCCTCCGACAGTGCAGCACTCCCTCAGCACTGACCCTCCGACAGTGCAGCACTCCCTCAGTACTGACCCTCTGACAGTGCGGCACTCCCTCAGTACTGACCCTCCGACAGTGCGGCACTCCCTCAGCACTGACCCTCCGACAGTGCGGCACTCCCTCAGCACTGATCCTCCAACAGTGTGGCACTCCCTCAGCACTGATCCTCCAATAGTGCGGTACTTCCTCAGCACTGACCCTCTGACAGTGCGGCACTCCCTCAGTATGGACCGTCCAACAGTGTGGCACTCCCTTAGCACTGATCCTCCGACAGTACCCACTCCCTCAGCACGAACCCTCTGACAATGCCCGCTACCTCAGCACTGACCCTCTGACAGTGCGGCACTCCCTCAGCACTGACCTTTCGACAGTGCCGCACTCCCTCAACACTGACCCTCCGACAGTGTGGCACTCCCTCAGCACTGACCCTCCGACAATGCAGCACTCCCTCAGCACTGATCCTTCAACAGCGCGGCACTACCTCAGCACTGACCCTCTGACAGTGCGGCACTCCCTCAGCACTGACCTTTCGACAGTGTGGCACTCCCTCAGCAATGACTCTCTGACAGTGCAGCACTCCCTCAACACTGACCCTCCGACAGTGCAGCACTCCCTCAGCACTGATCCTTCAACAGCTCGGCACTACCTCAGCACTGACCCTCTGACAGTGCAGCACTCCCATAGTACTGACCCACTGACAGTGTGGCACTCCCTCAGTATGGACTCTCTGACAGTATGACACTCCCTCAGCACTGACACTCAAACAGTGCCCAATCCCTCAAAACTGACCCTCTGGCAGTGCGGCACTCCCTCAGCACTGACCCTCTGGCAGTGTGGCACCCCCTTAACACTGACCCTCCGACAGTGCGGCACTCCCTCAGCACTGACCCTCTGGCAGTGCGGCACTCCCTTAACACTGACCCTCCGACAGTGCGGCACTTCCTCAGCACCGACCCTCTGACAGTGCGGCACTCCCTCTGCACTGGTCCTCCGACAGTGCGGCACTCCCTCAGCACTTTCCCTCTGACGGTGCCGCACTCCCTCAGCACTGATCCTCTGACAGTGCAGCACTCCCTCAGCACTGACCCTCCGACAGTGCAGTGCTCCCTCAGGATTATCGAGCGAATGTTGACCTGCATTTCCTGTGTGAGTTTTAGGAACATTTGGACTTTGTTACTCTTTGAGCCAGTGGAAGGTACCATCTGGCCAACAGGCAGTGAGGTCGTACGAAGGGACAATGGAAGATCTCAGAAATGATCCTGAACAGTGAGCTGAGTGCCTCTCTCCTTCTCCCCTCAATCATCCGGGCCATCACCCTTGTGGGGTGCTGCTGTGCAAAAATGGAGCGCTGCATTTATCTGTCACAAAGGTGGACTATTTCACTAGAATACAGCAATGGGCCAACTAACAGCAAAGACTTTCCTCATGGACTTCCACCCCTGTCCCTGGGCCATTATGTAACAGTCAGCTGCTGGAAGATGTCGGGACAACAGTCTCGGATTGAGCAGTTTCCTGAGTCGATGGTCTCACAGACATGTGTAGCCTTAGTCCATACCTTAGGGAATGGCCACCTCCTCAGCGGTTTACAAGAGATTGCATGCAGCATGATACAAGCACAGTGCTCCCATCGAGACTTGCAAACAGGAATGTTCCTCAGTGTCCCCCCCCTACTGGTACCCTTGGCAGAGGTGGCAGGCGTGCCCTGGGAACGAGTCCTTGCCCTTTGACCCTTGCCAGCCCTTGGCATCCCTCAGTACCCACTTCCCGCTAAATGAGGATGAAGACCGGTCACCCAAATTACCGCGACAAAACCTGTACATTCATGGTACGTCCAACATAAATAACGTCCAGTTGAAGCCGACAGATATGGAGACAGAATAATGGAGATGCTCATAGTCCGCAGACAGAGACAGCTGGAGATATCAAAATCCTGTCCTTTGTGAGCATAGTCCCCATGCAGAGGAGAACTTTGTCAGCAGAGATACAGGGATGAAAAAATACAGACCAGTCACTCCCCTTCCAGCAGTCCTTCAACCAGGTAACTCAATGTTCCTGCAAATAAAGGAGAAGTGTGAATTAGTTTGGGGGTTAATTTCTCTTTCCTCTCCCCAACACCTTTTCTCCACTTTGAAATCTTTTCCCCACTCTCTGATCTCAAAGGGCCTGACTCCTGTGGAGTCAAACGCAAAGGTTCCTTTGACCTTCTGCCTTTGTATCTCAAAATGGCGAGTGCACCCCCCCCCTCACTTCACTCCCACTCGTCGCTGCAGGATGGGTAGAGATTGGAGATGGGGTATCTACCTGAGGAAGATAGCTTCGAGTTTAGTGTAGGGAATGGGCAGAGTGATCTAGGGACATGCAGAGGTGAAGGGCTTATGCACCTGGTCTCAGATGGCACCCAATGATAGACTGTGCTCAGGGAGCTGGCTATTGACATTGATTTGGGATATCATCAGGCCTTTCTTTTGAGTGCCATCGCTGACTCCCCACCTCACTAACATTGCCCTGCTTCACCCGGCTCACTTGCTGCTCGAACCCTCACCCGTGCCTTTGTTGCTACAAGTGTCAATGCTCCAATAATCCTGGCTGGTCTCCCACATTCTGCCCTCTATAAGCCTGAGCTCATCCTAAACTCAACTGCCTTTGGCTTAACTTACACCAAGTCCCGTTTTCCCCTCTGTTCACACCTCGACACTGGCCCCATGGTCAATTAAAACCTTGTCTCATTCTTAATTATTTTCCAATGCTTCCATGACCTTGTCCCTCCCAATCTCTGCAACTGTCCTCCAACCCTCTGAGATATTTGTCCTCCTCCAGTTCTGACCTTTTATCTATCACCAATTAAACCATTTCAAAATTTATGACCATGCTTTTAGCTGCCTGGGCCCCAAGCTTTGGAATTCCCTCTCTAAACCTTCTTTTTTCTTGAAATGCTTTTCATCATTTTGTGAGAATTCTTATAACCTACCTCTCTGCACTTGTCCTAACATCTCCTTCTGGGGCCCGGTGTCAGACTCTTGTGTGTTAATGACCATGCCTTGTCATGTTCAATTGCCAATGAAGTACCTTTTCCAAAGTTTGTTTCTTTATCCTCAAAAATGTGCTGGTGAGCTGTTAGGGAAGGTGTTATCAAGTCATAGAGTCACACAGCATGGAAACAGACCATACAGCCCAACCAGTCCATACCGACCAAGTTCCCAAACTAAACTAGTCCCACCTGCCTGCTCCTGGCCCATATCCTTCCAAACCTTTCCTCTTTGAGAATGTATCCAAATGTCTTTTAAATGTTATAGTTTGGAGATGCCGGTGTTGAACTGGGGTGTACAAAGTTAAAAATCACACAACACCAGGTTATAGCCCAACAGGTTTATTTGGAAGCACTAGCTTTCAGAGTACTGCTCCTTCATCAGGTGGTTGGGGTGTATAAGATCGTAAGACACAGACTTTATAGCAAAAGTTTACAGTATGATGTAATGAAATTATGTATTGAAAAAGATCTGGATTGTTTGTTAAGCCTCTAATCTTTTAGAATGACCATGTTGGTTTCAGTTCTTTCATATGTAAATTGCAAATGTTTTTTTAAAAGTTATATCATCAAGTGAACTTTAACAATTGGTGTCACGTTGGCCCAGAAATGCATTATCTGGGCCGACTTGACACCCATTGTTAAAGCTCACTTGACAACTTAACTTTTAAAAATGTTTTTCCATTTACATATGGAAGAACTGAAACCACCATGCCCATTCTAAAAGATGAGAGACTTAACAAACAATCCAGGTCTTTTTCAATATATAATTTCATTACATCATACTGTAAACTTTTGCTATAAATTCTGTGTCTTACAATCTTATACACCCCAACCACCTGATGAAGGAGCAGTGCTCCGAAAGCTAGTGCTTCCAAATAAACCTGTTGGACTATAATCTTTTAAATATTGTAACTGTACCCATATCCACCACTTCCACATGCAATTCATTCCACACATGAACCATTCTCTGTATAAAAAAGTTGCCCCTCATGTCCTTTTTAAATCTTTCTCCTTTCACCTTAAAAATATGCCCCCTAGTTTTGAAACCCTCCACCCTAGGGAAAATACTCTTATCATTGACGTTATCTATACACCTCGTGATTTTATAACCGTCAATAAGACCACCTCTCAATCTACCCTCCATTGTACTCCAGAAGAGGCATCACCTACGTCCTGTACAACCGCAACATGACATCCCCAACTCCTATACTCAAAGGTCTGAACAATGAAGGCAAGTGTGCTAAACACTTTCTTAACCCCCCTGCCTACGTGAGATGCAAACTTCAAAGCATTATGTATCTGAACCCCTAGGTCTCTCAGATCTGCAATACTGCCCAGGGCCCTACCATTTATTGTACAAGTCCCGCCCTTGCTTGTATTACCAAAATAGGCCATAGGTTTAAGGTGAGAGGGGAGAGATACAAAAGGGGCCAAATAGACAATTGTTTTGCACAGAGAGTGGTGAGTGTCTGGAACGGATTGCCAGAGGTAGTACAATTTCACAACTGGATTAGATTCCCTACAATGTGAAAACAGGCCCTTTGGCCCAACAAGTCCACACCGACCCTCCGAAGAGTTACCCACCCAGACCCAACTCCCTCTGACTAATGCACCTAACACTCTGGACAATTTAGCATGGCCAATCACCTGACCTGCACATCTTTGGATTGTGGGAGGAAACCCATGCAGACACAGGGAGAATGTGCAAACTCCACACAGACAGTCACCCGAGGTTGGAATTGAACCGGGGTCCCAGGCGCTGCGAGGCAGCAGTGCTAACCACTGAGCCACCGTGCCGCCTCCGGCATTTCATCATTTAAGAAATATTTGAACAGGGTACATGGATGGAATAGGTATGGAGAGATATGGAACAAACGCAGGCAAATGGGACTAGATTAATTGTGAAAATGGGCCAGCATGGACAAGTTGGGCTGAAGGGTCTACTTCCATGTTGTAAACCCCTTTGATTTGAAATTGCAATATTTCACATTTATCGAGTTCCAGGAGTTTGACCTGGCAATAGTGAAGGAATAGAGATATATTCCCAAGTCAGGACAGTAAAGACGTGGAAGGGAACCTGCAGGAGATGGTCATCGTTGTAACATAGGAAGTGCAGCAGAAAGCAGGTTTGAAGGTGAATCAGATAGGAAATGAAGGGGGAAGGAATCATGGTGGTTTAATTTGGTGTTTCCAAATTCCGTCGAAATACTCTTACAATAGATACAATTATTGAGTAACCTTCGGTGGTATATAAACTACAGCAAGATCCCACAAACAGCAAGGTGACGGCGGACAAATCATCAGGTTTTATTGTGCTGATCAAGGGATAAGCATTGGACCAAAAAACCAGGGAGTACTCCCCTTTGATCATTCTCAAATATCTCAAGGCAGGGCCTTGATTTGATAGCTCTTGGGAAAAAATGTGCCTCTGACTGAAGGCACAAAAGTTGTCGTTGCTAAATCTTGCTCTCGGCAGCTTCCAGCTCTAACTTCCTGCTCGGCTTGTTGCTATGACAACTGCGCCCACCCAGTCACGAGAAGGTCTGTGTGAGTGTGAACGTTGAGAATATGTGCACGTGGCTTCCCAAAGTTTGTAAGAGGTTTCTCAAAATCACAGAATGGAATGCGTTCTAATAGTTTGGCACCAATTCAAAGCCACAAGTGAGATCCTGGATTCTAAAACAAATGGATTTGAGGCTGGTCCAGATTAGTGACATTCTGTATTTTAATACTCCACCACAAGCCTAATGTTAGTTCCTTATGACTTTGGGAACCCCACACTGTGAATACGTTGTGCATGTGTGTCCTGGTGAAGGGTCACTGAACCCAAAACTTTCACCCTGTTTTTCACTCTCTACCAGACCTGAAAAGTTTCTCCAGCACCTTCTGTCTGAGCCTCTGAATACTCTACTGACTTCATGCATTGGCCAATGGAGTACATGGATTCCCAGAATCATAGCATTGTTGTGGTGCAGGAGGAGACCGTTCAGCCCATCATGTCTGCAGAATACTATCCGAGTGAACAATTCTCAGAACTGGGAAAGGCTCACTCGTCCCGAAACGTTAACTCTTGATTTCTCTCCACAGCTGCTGCCAGACCTGCTGAGCTTTTCCAGCAACTTCTGTTTTGCCTCATTTCAGTCCCCTGCCTTAATCTCTGCAACTCTGTACGTGATTTCTCTTCGCATCATCTTCCAAAACCTCCTTCAATGCCTCTATTGAAATTGCCTCTATATCTTTCCAAGAAGTTTACTCCAGACCTGAACTACCCTCTGAGAGAAACGGTATTTTCTCACATTGCGTTGCCATGCCCTAAGTAGGAATCATGTACCGCGCCAATATTCCACAAAGCATCACAAAATGTATAAAATTATAATTAGATCATCAAAGTGACCATTTTGCAATCAGAATGTGTTTTTCAGACCAATGCAGACTTGATAGAGTCAGAGAGATGTACAGCACAGAAACAGACACTTCGGTTCAACTCATCCATGCCGACCAGATATCTAAATTAATCTGGTCCCATTTGCCAGCATTTGGCCCATATTCCTCTAAACCCTTCCTATTCATATACTCAGCCTTTTAAATGCTGTAAGGTAAAAACAATGACTGCAGATGCTGAAAATCAAATACTGGATTAGTGGTGCTGGAAGAGCACAGCAGTTCAGGCAGCATCCAACGAGCAGCGAAATCAACGTTTCGGGCAAAAGCCCTTCATCAGGGGGCTTTTGCCCGAAACGTTGATTTCGCTGCTCGTTGGATGCTGCCTGAACTGCTGTGCTCTTCCAGCACCACTAATCCAGTATTTTAAATGCTGTAATTGTACCAACCTCCACTACTTCCTCTGGCAACTCATTCCGTACACCCACCACCCTCTGCGTGAAAAAGTTGTCCCTTGTACCTCTTAAATCTTTCCCCTCACCTTAAAACTATGCCCTCGAGTTCTGGATTCCCCCAGCCTAGGGAAAAGACCTTGTCTATTTTCCCTATCCATGCCCCTCATGATTTTATAAACCTCAGTAAGGTCACCCCTCAGCCTCCGATGCTCCAGGGAAAACAGTCCCAGCCTATTCAGCCTCTCCCTGTAGCTCAAACTCTCCAACCCTGGCAACATTGGCAACATCCTTGTAAATTTTTGAGAAGATTTGTAACTCAGGTTGAGGTTTTGGATGTAGGTGAACTTTTCAGCTCAGCGGGCAAACCTACATACAAAATCCTTGTAAATCTTTTCAAGTTTCACAACATCTTTCCTATAGCAGGGAGTCCTATAACATGCAAAATTCCAACCAGTGCCCTGTGCAGCCACAGCATGCTGTTCCAACTCCTGCACTCAAAGCACTGACCAATAAAGGCAAACAGACTAAAAGCCTTCTTCACCATCCTGTCTACCAGTGTCTCCACATCCAAGGAACTATGAACCTGCACTCCAAGGTCTCTTTAGTCAGCTTTGATGGGCTGAAGGGCCTTTTCCTTTCAGTACTGTAGTCCTCTGTGACTCTCTGACCCATTTGCCTGTCTGGCAGCAGCAGGATTTGTGGTGAACAGAAAATAGCTCAGTGGTAACACTCTTTAACTTTTGCAAAGAAAGGATTATGAATCTACTACTGTGCAACTAAAACTATATCCCTTGAAAACCCTCAAATGCACACCTACTCACTTACATTTCAGACAGGTGACTTGACAGAGATATTATGAATGGAAAAATCTGTAGATGGGGAATAAAATTCAGAAGATCAAAAGTCTAGACCACAAGAATGGGTTAAGTTGTCCCTCACAGCTCCTTGCAGTTTTGAGCACACTGTTATCTGAAGTGTGGCCATTCTTCATTTTAACAATTGACCCAGTGGTGCTAGGGCTGCTTTTTTAAAAATCAAAATACGTCCTTTAAAATTGAGTTAGCTTTAAAACATTCTTGGTTTTCTCTCCTTTCCTCCAGAGGAGCAGAGAGAGTTGTTCTCTGATTCACAAGTCGATGGCAGCCCTGCACCCACGGATTTGTCACAAATTGCAGCTCATTCCAACCGATGACAGTTGCTAAGCAGTTTTTTCCCATCACTTGGAGCTACTCTGTCTCAAATATCCCCCTCACTGCTTTGAGATTGTCTTGCACAGCTAAAAATGACTTTTTCTTGCCCCAGGCTGTGAAACTCTCACACAGTGGCTCAGTGGTTAGCACTGCTGCCTCACAGCGCCAGGGTCCCAGGCTTGATTTCAACCTCGGCTGACTGTCTGTGTGGAGTTTGCACTTTCTCCCCACGTCTGCGTGGGTTTCCTCTGGGTGCTCTGGTTTCCTCCCACAGTCCAAAGATGTGCAGGTCAGGTGAATTGGCCATGCTAAATTGTCCATAGTGCTAGGTGCATTAGTCAGAGGGAAATGGGTCTGGGTGGATTCCTCTTCGGAGGGTTGGTTGGGCTGAAGGGCCTGTTTCTATACTGTAGGGAATCTAATCTAATTTATATAGAGGTCAGACTTCCATTTCTTAAAAAAATGGATGGCCCCTTATGGCATTTGCTTCTTTTGCAAAATAAATTAAATCTGCATCCTCTTGTTTTCAATCCTTTTACAAGTGGGAATAGGTTCCCCTCATTTACTCTGTCCAGGCCCTCATGATTCTGAAAGCTATCAGCTCTTCCCTTAATCTTCCCTCTCTGGGGCGGCACGGTGGCTCAGTGGTTAGCACTGCTGCCTCACAGCGCCAGGGACCCGGGCTTAATTCCAGCCTTGGGTGACCGAAAGGTCTGTTTCTGTGCTGTACATCTCTATGACTTTGATTCTAAATGTCCCATTGTGTGGCTAGGTGGGTTAGCCATGGGAAATGTGAGGTTACAGGGATTGGGGGGGTGGGGGGGGAGCTTGGTCTGGGTGAAATGCTCTTCTAAAGGGTCGATGCAGTCTCGATGGGTCAAATGTCTTCTTTCCCTACTGCAGGGCTTCTATGATTCTTTGTGCATGATATGCAGCATTCTATCATTGGGAGCAGTAATTTATTCCCAAACCTCAATTAGGGAGGAAGGACAGAAGACTGACCTATGGGAGCTGCTGCTTATTATCACTATCTTGATTTGGAGACGCCAGTGTTGGACTGGGCTGTACAAAGTTAAAAATCACACAACACCAAGTTATAGTCCAACAGGTTTATATGGAAGCACTAGCTTTCAAAGCGCTGCTCCTTCATCAGGTGGATGTGGAGAATAAGACTGTAAGACACAGAATTTATAGCAAAAGTTTACAGTGTGATGTAACTGAAATGATATATTGAAAAAGACCTGGATTGTGTGTTAAGTCTCTCATCTTTTAGAATGGGCATGGTGGTTTCAGTTCTTTCATATGTAAATTGCAAAACATTTTTTAAAAGTTACATTCTCAAGCGAACTTTAACAATGGGTGTCAAGTTGGCCCAGATATTGTTAAAGTTTACTTGAGAATGTAACATTTTTTCAAAAAGTTTTGCGATTTACATATGAAAGAACTGAAACCAACATGGTCATTCTAAACACAACCACCTATAGAAGGGTAATGAAAAACAATGATGGCATAGTTGGCTGGTGTGGACTGAAAGGAATTTAGCAGAAAAGATGACTGAAAAATGACACCTATTTCAGAAATAGTTAATGACAGAATTGTGCAATTAATTGTAGGGCCCTACTTAGTGTTATGGAACAGAGACACTTAGCGGTTTAAGTACATAATGCTTTGAAATTTGTGTCACAGGTAGACAGAGAGGTGAAGAAGACATTTAGCATGTTTGACTTCATTCCTCAGACCTCCGCAAGCTAGTGCTTTCAATTAAACCTGTTGGACTATAACCTGGTGTTGTGTGATTTTTAACTTTGTACACCCCAGTCCAACACCGGCATCTCCAGATCATTCTAAAAGATGAGAGGTTGAACAAACAATCCAGGTCTTTTTCAATATATCATTTCAGTTACACCACACTGTAAACTTTCACTGTAAATTCTGTGTCTTACAACCTTGTTCTCCACAACCACCTAATGAAGCAGTGCTCCAAAAGCTAGTGCTTCCAAATAAACCTGTTGGACTATAACCTGCTGTTGTGTGATTTTTAACTTTGTATCACTATCCTATTTCATGTTTAACAACAGTTGGAGGCAACCAATCACACCTAATGTCACCCGTTCTAACTTCCTGTTACAAAGGATCTCAGAGCAGTCTCGTACAGCCTCCCTGTGAAAGCCACTACAGACTCTTGCTTGAACAGTGGGTAACATTCTCAGCTCTCACTCAGTAGTCCAGAGGCTGGATCTCAGATTCCCGGCTGGCGCTCCCAGGAGCACCTTTACTCAGGCCCTGGCTGTCTTGTCAGGTGGATGTTAAAGATCACACAGCACTATTTCAGAGCAGGGCGACTCCCTACAGTGTCCCAGTCAACATTCTGTCAAACGCACCGGGCGCTCATTTCCACGTTGGTACTTGTGGGCGTTGGCCGAGCTCAAACTGGGGCAGCACACTGCATCTCAGAAAGCGTTTCCAGAAGGATTTGGGCGAGATGATGAAAGGCGCTATGTAGAGGCAATCCCTGCCCGGAGCCTCCCGGGATTGTAAGTGGACCACCATTTCCTCATACACGGCAGCTTCTCTGGGCCGCCAGGGGAAACCAACATCCCCCACCTGCCACCATCCCCCAACCCAGAGCACCATGAACACCACCCTCCCAACAACGAGGGGCAGGAGGAGGCCATTCAGCCCCTCCAGCCTGCTCCACCATTCAATACGATCGCAAATGGCCTCACCTTGGGAGGTCAAGACTTACCCTGGTCACTCAATCCTCAGCCATTCCTTGTAGGCCACGAGGTCCCGCTCAGAGCAGCTGGAGTCCTGGGAGGTATCCCCCGAGGAGTAAGAAGAGAGGGGGGAGTCAGAGGGAGGCGAGTCAGAGGGGGACCCGCTGACCGTCGCCGAGATGGTAGACCGCGGGGAGTCTCGGGTGCCTGGTTCCCTCAGCAGCAGCTCCAGTGCCCGGATGTAGTTGCTGGCTGACCTCAGGGTGTCCACCTTGCTCATCCTCTTGCCCGCCCGGCTCTGGGGCACGTGCCGCTGCAGGTTGGCGAAGCCCAGGTTGACCAGCCGCACCCGGTCCCTCTCCCGCGCGTTGCGTCGGTCACCAGCGTCAGCAGCACGCCGAGATCCCCGCGAGAGAACGGCTGGGTTCGGCCTCCCCTTCCGTCCTGCCAAGGCTCGCGCCCCTGGCTCCAGCTCTGTGCTGATTGGCATTCCGGGGAGCAGCCGCTCCAGAGGGTGCTGCCTGAGCAGAGCAGAACCCTTCCTGGAGTGAGAGGCAGTGAGAGGCTGGGAGCTGTTTTTCAAACTGGATCCACACCCTCCCATTGAGCCAGTCCTAGCCTGCCCATCCCATTCAGCTTTCACTCTCTCACTCTGTCTGAACCCTTCACCAGAAATATCCTGCCTGCAGTTACATACTTGGTTTTAACTCTCAAGGTGCCAATGCTCTCTATTCAGATGTTCCCCCACTATCCGAGAGCGTTCCTATGAAACGTTTCATAAGCCGAAATGGCGTAGATGAAAAATTCCGCCTTATCTCATAAAAGTGAAAATCCTCTTCAGATTTCTTTCAGTTAGTGAAAACAGGTACTAACATCGGTCTATCATAAAAGCAAACTGGCGTAAAGCGAACTTTCAAAAAGCAGGGGATGCCTGTATCTTTATCTATAACAGCTCATTATGGTTGTAGGTACAGGTAGAAAATTCCCCGCGATCTCTAACAAGGGAAAATCTAATCACTTACCTCCAGACATCACCATCACTAAACTCCCCTCCTCTAACATCACAGGGAGAGGATTACCATTGATCAGAATCGCAATAAACCAGCCAAATATATACAGTGGTTCCAAAAACAGGTCAGAGGCTGGGAATCCTGTGGCGAGTAACTCCCCTCCTGACTTCTCAAAGCCTGTCCACCATCTACAAGGCACAAGTCAGGAGTGTGATGGAATACTGCCCACTTGCCTGGATGAGTGCAGCTCCAAGAAGCTTGACACCATCCAGTACAAAGCAGCTGCCTGATTAGCACCACATCCACAAGCATCCACTCCCTCCATCACCCACACTCAGTCGCAGCAACGTGTACTATCTATGAGATGCACTTCAGAAATTCACCAATATTAACTTTTTTTAACTATTCATTTGTGGGATGTGGGTGTCTCTGGCTGGGCCCAGCATTTATTGCCCGTCCCTAGTTGCCCCTTGAGAAGGTGGGGCTGAGCTGCCCTCTTGAACCGCTGCAGTCCATGTGCTGTAGGTAGACCCACAATGCCCTTAGGGAGCGAATTAATCAGACACAACAAGGCATCTGCCTTAATTTAAATGACTTTAAACCTAGTTCTCAGAACTGTGTATAATTAATTAGCCAAACCAAACAGAAGAGTGCTAGCGAGGGAACTTAAAAGGATACGCTAATTTGGCAGAGAGCTCCTCCTGAGATTGCGTCAACCTGAAAAGAGATGATTCACATTTCTTATCTTTAAATTGTCCCATTCCAGGTTGAAAGCAAGTAAGCAGGATGTGAGTTTACTGACCTTAAAATTCAAAGTGGTTCATTTGAATGATTGAGTGATGGAAAATTATTGAGTTCTGACAGGCTACGTGGTACGTGCTTGCTTATTCAAGGCTTTTGAATCATGTCTAATCTATTGCCTACATCCATTCATCTATCCATTTATGGGATCTGGAGGTCTTTGGTTGGGGCAGTATTTAATGCCCGTCCCTAATCAGGAAAGATGGAGTGAGTCACCTTCTTGAACGGTTCCAGAACTTGATCAATGTCCCTCTGAGCTGTGTAATCACACAACCGCTCAAAGTGGCCCGTGAGCATTGATCAGCGTCCCCTTCCAGACACCACTGCCACACACATCCCCAGTTTTCATTCTTAAAGGCTGTTGCTTTTACCTTCCTGGGTCCTAAGCTTTGGAATTTCCTCCCTAAATCCCTCCATCCTCTCTTAAAGCACTCATTGACCAAGCTTTAGCTCTCCAGTCCCACACCACCATAGGGTGGTGGGATTATCAGATTTTGCTTAATGACGCTCACAAGTACCAACAGATTCAAGAACAGCTTCTTCCCCGCTGTTATCAGATGTTGAGTGGACCTGAGAGGAAGTGAGGACTGCAGATCCTGGAGAGTCAGAGTCGAAAGGTGTGGCGCTGGAAAGGCACAGCAGGTCAGGTAGCACCCAAGGAGCAGGAGAATCAACTTCTCGGACAACTCTCCTTCTCCTCGGATGCTGCCTGACCTGCTGTGCTTTCCCAGGGCCACACTTTTCAATGCTGAATGGATCTCTCTAATTTTCAATCGAATGTTGACCTCACTTCTTGTGTACCTTCTCAGCAGCCGTAACCTTCTACTCCTCGCTCTGTTCTATTACCCCGATGCACTTTGTATGGTATGATCTGTCTGTACTGCAGGCAAAACAAAACTTTTCACTGTTCCTAGGTACATGGGACAATAATAAATCAAACCGAATTCTGTGATGCACATTGGTAGCTTCCCAGAGGTGCTATGGAAATGCAAGTTACTGCTGTTTCATTGCTGTCTGCACTGCCACATTGAACGTAGCACAACACAGCGCAGAACAGGTCCTTTGGCCCTCGATGTTGCGCCGACCGGTGAACTAATCTAGGCTCATCCCCCTACACTATCTCATCATTATCCGTGTGCTTATCTAAGGATTGTTTAAATGCCCCTATTGTGGCTGAGTTAACTACATTGGCAGGGAGGGCATTCCATGCCCTTACCACACTCTGCGTAAAGAACTTGCCTCTGACATCTGTCTTAAATCTATCACCCCTCAATTTGTAGTTATGCCCCTCTTACACGTCATCATCCTAGGAAAAAGACTTTCACTGTCTACCCTATCTAATCCTCGGATCATCTTGTATGTCCCTATCTTAGCCCCTTCTCTCCAATGAGAACAGATCCAAGTCTCTCAGTCTTTCCTCATAAGACTTTCCCTCCAGACCAGGCAACATCCTGGTAAATCTCCTCTGCACCTTTTCCAATGCTTCCACATCCTTCCTGTAATGGGGCGACCAGAAGTTGCACAATATTCCAAGTGAGGCCGTCCTAGCGTTTTGTATGACATTACAGCTCCTCAACTCAATCCCTCTACCAATAAAACCTAACACACCGTATGCCTTCTTAACAGCACTATCCACATAGGTGGCAACTTTCAGGGATTTATGTACATGGACTCCAAGTGGGTGGCACAGTGGCAGTGGGCAGCATGATGGCACAATGGTTAGCACTGCTGCCTCACAGTGCCAGACACCAGGGTTCAATTCCCGCCTCAGGCGACTGACTGTGTAGAGTTTACATATTCTCTCTGTGTCTGCTTGGGTTTCCTCCGGGTGCTCTGGTTTCCTCCCACAGTCCAAAAAAAATGTGCAGGTTAGGTGAATTGGCCATGCTAAATTGCCCGTAGTGTTAGGTGAAGGGACAAATGTAGGGGAATGGGTCTGGGTGGGTTGCGCTTTGGAGGGTCGGTGTGGACTTGTTGGGCCGAAGGGCCTGTTTCCACACTTTAAGTAATCTAATCTAATCTAATCCCTCTGCACATCCACACTACCAAGAATCTTTCCATTGACCCAGGTGAAAGATGGCTCAGGCCGACACATGGAGGAACATTTCAGAACTGGTCTACAACGGATCTTCACCATCTGTTTCAGGAATGGAATAACTGCTCGGGAGGGGCCTGAGGAAGGTCCTTCTAATGAAGTTGGGAAGGGCATTGATGTTCTAGGGAGAATACAGAGGAGATTTACAAGGACGTTAGCCAGAGGTTGAAAATTGCAGGCATGAGGAAAGGTTGGATTAGCTGGGGGCTGAGGGGTGAAGTAATTAATGTGTACAACATAATTTGGGGCATGGATTGAAGACCTGACTCCTGTAGCGTTGGCACGGGGTGGGGATTGCACAGATTGTTGGAAGATTAAAGGAGTCATGAGGAAAAACGCGAGTGAATTTGGATGGGGTCTGCATGGCTTTCATTTCTGAGGGAGAAGGAGGGAATGGTTAGAATGCAGACCTTGCTCCCACAGAGAATAATTGAGGAGAGACACATATGAGTGGTAACTAGAAAAGGATAGGGGGAGAAAGGGAGACGTTAGGGAGAAAGGATTGGAATGTCCAAAGGGTTAAATGTAGAGGGAACGTGACAGCACTTGTGTGGACCAGACAGGACAAATAGCTTCTCTCTGCATTCTCAGTGTTTCTGTCACCAACTGCACTGGGGTCACATTGGATCGAGTTATTGTGTGTGTAATAATCCATTAATGTGATGAGTAGAAGCCGGGCTATTGAATATTTATAAGGCCCAAGTGCCCAACAAGGGAGTCAAGGGGACAGGCAGAAAAGTGGGAGCTGAGGCAAAATCAAGTCAGCAATGAGCAGGCTCGAGGGCCTGAAGGCCTATTCTGCTCCTAGTTCATACATACCGTGCCTTCTATCCCCTACACACACACAAACACACTCTCTCACACACATACATGCACACACTGAAACACACACATGGAAACACACATACGCACACACTCCCACACACACACTCTCTGACACACACATGCACACAAACACACACATGGAAACATACACATGGAAACACAGACACACAAACAGGCACGCACACACAGACACACACAAAGAAACATAGACACACACAGATATAGAAACACAAATAGGCAAGCATACACAGACACACATATGCAAACACAAACATAGATACAGACATGCACACATAGATATGCATACATGTGTATGCAAATATATAAATACGTGCAAATACAGACACACAGATGCACACACAGACACACACAGACACACACATGCACATGCACATACATACTCGTGCAGACACACACACAGACATACACACACAAGAAACGCATACATACACACCATCAGCAGCACATATTCACACAAGAAACAGATACACGCACACACACAACGCATCCACATACATGAGAAACACACTCAAACACTCCATGCATACAGATACTTAAACATACAAACACAGAGTTGGCTAGCAAACTTGCCAGAGCAAAGTCCTTCTGACAGAGTTTGATAACGATTGCTGCAGCTCTTAGCTGCGGGTCACTTTGGCTCTCAATCCCACTGTGAGGATTTCCTTGGCTCGTGTGTGGAAAAGCAAGCAGCTCGACGATGGGAAAACTTTGTGTCCTCAGTTTCACTGGAATTTGCCAGGTTCCTCCTTCCACGGGAACGTACCCCTTCAAGGTAACTTAGAAACACTCCAGAATTTTAGTACTTTAGCATTTCACTGCAGAGATTTCTCTTTCAAGTCTTTACAAACTGAAAATTTCATCACAAGATTCTCACAGTATTTCATACAGAATGCATTCCCAGAATCTCCCAGCATAGATGGAGGCTGTTTAATTCATTGTCTTGGTACTGACGTCTCAAAGGAACTCCCCACCAGAACATTGCATGTAGCCCTGAACTTTACTGGTCATTTTAAAAACCTAATCCTCTTTGAAAGTTGCTATTAAATCTCTTCTCCTGTCCTTTCAAGCAGTGCATTCCTGGACAGCCGGAAATTTCCCTCATCTCGTTCTTGTCAAAATCGCATGTGCAGCAGCACCTTCTGCACAGCAGGATCCCATTAATAGCAATGAAATGCAGCAACCAATTAGTATGGCATTGATTCATGGAGGTACTTTAGACTGAACACTGTGGAGAATTCCCTAATCTATCTACAGAACCACCAGTTTTTAATTGCTACTTATTCCAAATTAATTCATGGACATCAATGGCAAGGCCAAACATTAATTGGGTCCATCTTTTCCTTTTTGAAAGATGGTGGCTAGCCACAGTCTTGAACCAATACAGTCTGCGTGGCAAAGATGCTCATATGGAGGAAGCCTCAGAATTATGACCCAGTGACATTGAAGGGACACTGATACAGTTCCAGATCAGGGTGGTCTGTAACTAGCTAAAGAGATTTCAAATCGAGGACAGCCACTGCGTTAGATGGTAGAGGTTACAGACATGTCAAGTGGTGTCAAAGGAGGCTTGATATATTACAGTAAACACCTTGCAGATTGTACAAAATGGGGTGGGTGCGGTGCCAATCAAGTGTGCCACGTTGTTCTGGAGAAGCTTCTTGAACGTTGTTGGAGCTGCACCCAACCAGCCAAGTGGAAAGGGTTAATGGACACAGGAGGTGTGTCACACACTGCAAAATTCCATACCTCTGGAAGCCACGGAATTTTTCCAAAGGCTCCAGTTTTGTTATGGTTAACGATGAGAAGATGTTGGTGATCAGCTATTCCGTGATGGTAATGTAACTGAAAGGCAAGGGGAGGCTGATTAGATTCCCACTAGTTTAATTCATTTTGCACATTGTGCTCCATCACTGTACACTTCTATCTCGTTCTTGCGCATGCATTTAACCAGATTCCCTTTAAATTCTATCCAGAGTCATAGACCCATGGAGTCAAAAAGTCATAGAGTCATAGAGCCATAGAGCCATAGAGTCATAGAGCCATAGAGGCATAGAACCATAGAGTCATAGAGTCATAGAGTCATAGAGCCATAGAGGCATAGAGCCATAGAGTCATAGAGTCATAGAGCCATAGAGGCATAGAGCCATAGAGTCATAGAGTTGTAGAGCCATAGAGTCATAGAGCCATAGAGTCATAGAGTCATAGAGTCATAGAGCCATAGAGCCATAGAGCCATAGAGGCATAGAACCATAGAGTCATAGAGTCATAGAGTCATAGAGCCACAAAGTCATAGAGTCATAGAGCCATTGAGCCATAGAGTCATAGAGTCGTAGAGCCATAGAGTCATAGAGTCATAGAGCCATAGAGGCATAGAGCCATAGAGTCATAGAGTCATAGAGTCATAGAGCCATAGAGCCATAGAGCCATAGAGTCATAGAGCCATAGAGCCATAGAGTCATAGAGCCATAGAGCCATAGAGTCATAGAGCCATAGAGCCATAGAGCCATAGAGCCATAGAGCCATAGAGCCATAGAGCCATAGAGGCATAGAACCATAGAGTCATAGAGTCATAGAGTCGTAGAGCCATAGAGCCATAGAGCCATAGAGCCATAGAGCCATAGAGCCATAGAACCATAGAGTCATAGAGTCATAGAGTCATAGAGCCATAGAGGCATAGAGTCATAGAGCCATAGAGGCATAGAGCCATAGAGTCATAGAGTTGTAGAGCCATAGAGTCATAGAGCCATAGAGTCATAGAGTCATAGAGTCATAGAGCCATAGAGCCATAGAGCCATAGAGGCATAGAACCATAGAGTCATAGAGTCATAGAGTCATAGAGCCACAAAGTCATAGAGTCATAGAGCCATTGAGCCATAGAGTCATAGAGTCGTAGAGCCATAGAGTCATAGAGTCATAGAGCCATAGAGGCATAGAGCCATAGAGTCATAGAGTCATAGAGTCATAGAGCCATAGAGCCATAGAGCCATAGAGTCATAGAGCCATAGAGCCATAGAGTCATAGAGCCATAGAGCCATAGAGTCATAGAGCCATAGAGCCATAGAGCCATAGAGCCATAGAGCCATAGAGCCATAGAGCCATAGAGGCATAGAACCATAGAGTCATAGAGTCATAGAGTCGTAGAGCCATAGAGCCATAGAGCCATAGAGCCATAGAGCCATAGAGCCATAGAACCATAGAGTCATAGAGTCATAGAGTCATAGAGCCATAGAGGCATAGAGGCATAGAACCATAGAGTCATAGAGTCATAGAGTCGTAGAGCCATAGAGCCATAGAGCCATAGAGCCATAGAGCCATAGAACCATAGAGTCATAGAGTCGTAGAGCCATAGAGTCGTAGAGCCATAGAGCCATAGAGCCATAGAGTCATAGAGCCATAGAGGCATAGAACCATAGAGTCATAGAGTCATAGAGTCGTAGAGCCATAGAGCCATAGAGCCATAGAGCCATAGAGCCATAGAGCCATAGAGCCATAGAACCATAGAGTCATAGAGTCGTAGAGCCATAGAGCCATAGAGCCATAGAGCCATAGAGCCATAGAGCCATAGAACCATAGAGTCATAGAGTCGTAGAGCCATAGAGTCATAGAGTCATAGAGTCATAGAGCCATAGAGCCATAGAGTCATAGAGTCATAGAGGCATAGAACCATAGAGTCATAGAGTCGTAGAGCCATAGAGTCATAGAGTCATAGAGTCATAGAGCCATAGAGCCATAGAGCCATAGAGCCATAGAGCCATAGAGCCATAGAGCCATAGAGCCATAGAGCCATAGAGTCGTAGAGCCATAGAGTCGTAGAGCCATAGAGTCATAGAGTCATAGAGTCGTAGAGCCATAGAGTCGTAGAGCCATAGAGTCATAGAGTCATAGAGTCGTAGAGCCATAGAGCCATAGAGTCATAGAGTCATAGAGGCATAGAACCATAGAGTCATAGAGTCGTAGAGCCATAGAGTCATAGAGTCATAGAGTCATAGAGCCATAGAGGTGTAGAGCCATAGAGGCATAGAACCATAGAGTCATAGAGTCATAGAGTCATAGAGTCGTAGAACCATAGAGTCATAGAGTCATAGAGCCATAGAGTCATAGAGTCATAGAGCCATAGAGTCATAGAGTCATAGAGCCATAGAGGTGTAGAGCCATAGAGTCATACAGCCATAGAGCCATAGAGCCATAGTGCCAGAGAATCTTAGAGTCATAGAGCTATACAGCATGGAAGCAGACCCGTCAGTCCAACTTTTCCATGCCAACCAGATATCCTAAATTAATATTTGGCCCATATCCCTCTAAACCCTTCCTATTCATAAACCCATCCAGGTGCCTTTTAAATGCTGTAATTGTACCAGCCTCCACCACTTCCTCTAGCAGCTCATTCCTTACACGCACCACCCTCTACGTGAAAACGTTACCCCTTAGGTCCCTTTTAAATCTTTCCCCTTTCACCCTAAACCTATGCCCTCTAGTTCTGGACTATCCAACTCTGGGGAAAGGACCTTGGCTATTTATCCTAACCATAGCCCTCATGATTTTATAAATCTCTATAAGGTCACCCCTCAGCCTTCGGCGCTCCAGGGAAAACAGCCCTAGCCTATTCAGCCTTTCCCTATAACTCAAACCCTCCAACCCTGGCAACATCCTTGTAAATCTTTTTTGAACCCTTTCAAGTTACAGAGCATCCTTCCTATAACAGGGAAAATGGAATTGAATGTAATATTCCAAAAGTGGCCTAACCAAAGTCCTGTACAGATCAACATGACCTATCAACTCCTATACTCAATGCTCTGACCAATAAAGGCAAGCATTTAGTCATTGACAGCACAGAACAAGACCATTCGGCCCTTTCTCTCCAAACTACTTGCACTAACTACTTTTATCTGATGGTGAATTCCACTTTTTAAAGGTAAAGGGTTCCTCGTGATGGCTTTGTTGTTATATTGGTAATTGCATGAATTGTCAAATCTTTATAAATAAATATTAAAGACGAGAAGCCTTTGCAGCAGATTTTTCAATAAGCAATGTTTATCTTTCAACCAACTCACAAAGTTCTAGATTTGGCGGCACAGTGGTTAGCACTACTGCCTCACAGCACCAGGAACCTGGGTTCAATTCCTCCCTCAGGCAACTGTCTGTGTGGTATTTGCACATTCTCCCTGTGTCTGTGTGGGTTTCCTCTGGGGGCTCCGGTTTCCTCCCACAGTCCAAAGATGTGCAGGTCAGGTGAATTGGCCATGGGAAATTGTCCGTAGTGTTAGGTGCATTAGTCAGGGGTAAATATAAAGTAGGGGAATGGGTCTGGGTGGGTTACTGTTCAGAGGGTCAGTGTGGACTTGTTTGGCTGAAGGGCCTGTTTGCATACTTAGGGAATCTAATCTAATTAACTGGTCATTGTCTCGTTGGAGCTTGGTGTGCACACATTTGTTCCATTCCTACATTTATAACCGTTTTTACAATGGCAAAAGTACCTCATTGATTGTAAAAGTTGGAATTGTAAAAGGTGCTCTAAAAACACAAGTCTTCCTTTTTCTTCATTTTAGATTAGATTACTTACAGTGTGGAAACAGGCCCTTCGGCCCAACAAGTCCACACCGACCCGCCAAAGCGTATACCACCCAGACCCATACTCCTACATTTACCCCTTCACCTAACAATATGGACAATTTAGCACGGTCAATTCACCTAACCTGCACATTTTTGGATTGTGGGAGGAAACCAGAGCACCTGGAGGAAACCCACACAGACACGGGGAGAATGTGCAAACTCCACACAGAGAGTCACCTGAGGCAGGAATTGAACCCAGGTCTCTGGTGCTGTGAGGCAGCAGTGCTAACCACTGTGCCACTGTGTCGCCCATTTTACTAGCATCTGTCTCAAGTTATGATCCCTAAGTTTGATGGATTCATTGAAGATTCACTAAATTAATTCCACAGATGAGGGGTATGTCTAATCAGAAGTTTAGGCCTATGTTTTCAAGAGTTCAGAAGGCCCATAGAAACCCTACAGTGGGGAAGCAGGCCATTCGGCTCATCGGGTCCACGCCAACCCTTCGAAGAGCATCCCACCCAGACCCAACCCTACCCTATAACCCTGCACTTCCCATGGCAAATCCACATAACCTGTACATCTTTGGACTGTGAGAGGAAACTGGAGCACCCAGAGGAAACCCACACAGACAAGAGGGGAATGTACAAACTCCACACAGACAGTCACCTGAGGCTGGAATCAAGCCCAGGTCCCTGGCGCTGTGAGGCAACAGTGCTAACCACGGAGCCACCAGGCTGCCCATGGAGAGCTAATCAAAGTCCTGAAGATGCTAAAGGGCATAGACAAAATAGAGGTCAAGAGAGATCACGTGGGCTAGTCCAGGATGAGAGGTCACAGTATTAGGATAAGGGGCGGCAGATTTTAAATAGAGATGAGGAGAAATTACTTCTCTCACAGGGTCATGAATCTGTGGAATTCACTTGCCCCAGAGTGCAGTTGATGTTGGGACATTGAGTAAATTTAAGGATAGAGACAAACAGATTTTAAATTAGTGAAAGTTAAAGGGTTATGGAGAGCGGTGCAGGAAAGCGGTGTTGAGGCCGAGATGAGATCAGCCATGATTGTCTTAAATGGGGTAGCAGGCTCATGGGGCTGAATGGCCTACTCCTGCTCAGAGTTCTGATGTTCTAGTTTGGCTGAGCTTGCTCCTTTCAATCTGATGCCTATGTAAGTGACAGAATGTGAGAGGTTGGGCCATCTGTGTCTCAGCTCCTCTGAGAAATTAGCACAAGTTAGACATCAGGTTATCAATTCTGGAAGGAAGCATTCCTGAAGATCCCATCCAATTGGCTCTAACAGTCAAAGTCTCTTTCTCTTTCATGTCTCCAATTCTTCTACTAACCAAGAAGCAAAAGAAATCAAAGATGATTGTTCAAAAACTACACGGCTATGATTTTTCTCTTGGCTTTTCTCACAGCGGGATCTGGGAAGTTATCAGCTGCTCACCTCCAACTCTTTAAAGGGCAACTAGGGACAGGCAATAAATGCTGACCCACGCATCCCACAAGTAAATTAATTCTTGGCAATCCTAGGGTTAAGGGTTAAGGATTTTTTTTTTCATTTGTGGGTTCACTATGGTTTTATAAACCAATATAAGGTCACCCCTCAGCCTCCGATACTCCAGGGAAAACAGCCCCAACCTGTTCAGCCTCTCCCTGTAGTTCAAACACTCCAACCCTGGCAACACCCTTGTAAATCTTTTCTGAACCCTTTCAAGTTTCACAACATCCTTCCGATAGGAAGGAGACCAGAATTGCATGCAATATTCCAAAAGTGGTTGAGGTATCATCTCAGAGTAAGAGGTTAAGACAGAGATGAGGAGGAATGTTTTCTCTCAGAGTCTAGCAAATCTGTGGACTGCTTTGCCACAGAGGACAATGGAACCTGAGTTGTTGTATATTCAAGACTGAGATAGACAATTTTTAATCAGGAAGAGAATCAAGATTTTTGGGGAAAAGGCAGGAAAGTGGTGTTGAGCATCAACCATGATCTCATTAAATGGTAGAGCAGACATGATGGACCGAATGGCCTACATTTGCTGCTACATCTTATGGGAGGACCAGCTGGGCCAATATTTATAGTCCGTCCCTAATTGTCCTGAGGACAGTTCAGAGTCGACCACATCTGGAGTCTCATGTAGGCCCAGACGAGGTAAAGATGGCAGATTTCGTTCCCTAAAGGGCACTGGTGAACTAAATGAGTTTCTATAACACAAGAATTGAAAGAACGTACAGATGCTGTAAATCAGAAACAAAAAACAGAAATTGCTGGAAATGCTCAGCAAGTCTGGCAGCATCTGTGGAGAGAAATCAGAGTTAACCTTTCGGGTCCGGTGAACCTTCCTCAGAATTTTCCCACAAGGTTAATTTGCTCTGAGGAAGGGTCACTCAACCCGAAACATTAACTCTGCTTTCTCTCCACAGATGCCACCAGACCTACTGAGCTTTTGCAGCAATTTCTTTTTTTGTTAGGGCTTCTACAACAATTGACTGTGCTTACCTGGTTTCCACTTGGCTGGTTTTGCATTCCAATTTGTTAATGAATCCACATTTTAAACAGTTGCCATTGTGGGATTCGAACCCATATCCCCAGAGCATCAGCCTGAGGTTCTGAATTAATAATCCAGCGGGATAACCACTCCATTTCCATTACCACCCACCTTCAAAGGTTGAAAGATCAGGAAGTCCACAAGACCATAAGACACAGGAGTGGAAGTAAGGCCATTCGGGCCATCAAGGCCATTCGGCCCATCAAGTCCACTCTGCCATTCAATCATGGCTGATGGGCCTCTCAATGGCACTTACCCGCACTCTCCCTGTATCCCTTCATTCCTTGCAAGAAAGTCAAGTAGCTGGGTGGACCCAAGATCAATTTTTTTAAAAAGATGAGACTGCCCATAGACATAGGAGCAGAATTAGGCCTTTCTGCCCATTGAGTCTACTCTACCATTTGATCATGGACAAATGTTTCTTAACCCCATTCTCCTGTCTTCAATCCTTGACCCCCTTACTAATCAAGAACCCAAACTATCTCTGTCTTAAACACACTCAATAGCTTGGCCTCCACAGCCCTCTGTGGCAAACAGTTCCACAGATTCACCATCCTATGGCTGAAGAGATTTCTCCTTATCTCAGTTTGGTCACAAAAGGGAATCATGGAATCCCTCCGGTGTGGATATAGGCTATTTGGCCCATCAAGCCCACACCGACACTCTGAAGCGCATCCCAACCAAACCCTCCTCTGCCTGTGTTTCCCATGGCTAACCTACCTAGCCTGCACATCCCTGGGCAATTTGGCACAGCCAATCCACCCTGACGTGCACATCTTTGGACTGTGGGAATAAACTGGAGCACCCGGAGGAAACCCACGCAGACATAGGCAGAATAGGCAAACTCTACACAGACAGTCGCCCGAGGCAGGAATCAAACTCGGGTCCCTGGCGCTGTGAGGTAGCAGAGCTAACCACTGAGCCACTGTGCCGTGCCCTAAGTTTGGGGTGAGTGAGGTTGCCTCGTCCTGAGAGTTTTGCAAGAAAACAGAAGCAAACTGAGGCAAGTTCTCTTTCTCCAACGCAGGTAATTGGTTCGAGGAGCCCGGTGCAACCACTGTGTCTGTTGCTTGCTCTCACTGTTTGCATGGGAACATCAGAGGCACGAATCGAGGAGACTTTATGTGGAGCTGAACTCGTGGACGCGCTGCAGTTCATCTGTGCAGAGAGGGGCTTCTATTTTGGTGAGAACAGCCATTTGTGTGACTTTAAAAACCACAACCTGTGGACACACCATACATGACGGTCTCAAAGCACCAATACAACACAGATAGACAGAGAGTGATGAATCGCTGAAATCCCCTGCACAGGGAGTAGGTGTAAGCTTGAGGCGAATATTGATGGATGTCCAGCTATGAATTACATCAAAGGAAATGGGAATAGTGTGGAAGCATGGAGTTGAGGGAGATGGAAAATGATACACTCAAGGAGCTGACTTATCTTCTGTTTCTGTGTGCCCATGCACATTTCCCAATCTTTTCCAATGTTGTTTGAATCCCTTGTCCAGATGGCTTGCAGTCAAGTCAATCGATTTATAATTCAGTCATGGATGGCGTCAATATTTATAAGTGAGCCATGGATGGGATCAATATTTCTTGAAACTCACCCCCTATGAGGTGCCAGGAACACCCAGAAGCTTGACCCTTTCCTCACCCCATGTTTCCTGGGAGGCTATTGTAAACAATTCTTGGTGGCCCTTTCGCGATAGGGTTTCAATTCTGGGAGTGATTGAGTACCAATTCAGGGTTGGAGTATTTCAGAATCGGGATATTTCAAAGTTGGAATATTTTAGAGCTAGGGTGTTTTGGGGTTGGGGTGTTTCAGGGTTGGGGTATTTCAGGGTTGGGGTATTTCAGTGCTGGGGTTTTTTTGGGTATTGGTATTTTAGGATTTGGGTGTTTCAGGGTTGAGTGTTTTGGGGCTGGGGCTGGGGCTGTGTCAGGGTGGGGGCATTTCAGTATTGGGGTGTTTCAGGGTTGAGGTGTTTCAGGGTTGAGATGTTTCAGGGTTGAGATGTTTCAGGATTGGATGTAACAGGGTTGGGCATGTTTCAGATTTGGGGTGTTTCAGATTTGGGGTGTTTCAGGGTGGGAGTATTCTCGGTTGGGGATGTTTCAGTATTGGGGTATTTCGGGGTTGAGATGTTTCAGGGTTGGGGTACCTGGTGTACAGCTCCACTGGTGCCACCCATTCATTCTCCTGGTGACTGACCACTGTTGCTGGAGAACAGATGGGTTTCCTTTGCATAGCATCTCAGCAATTCCTTGAGAGGCCCCAAAGTATTTTGCAGCAAGTGCATGTCAGTCAGGGCTACAACACAGGCAAATCATGAACAGCACAATTCCACAAACAGCAATGCAATAATGGCCACGCCACTCTCTCCATTGATGCTGTGTGAAGGATAAATATTGGCCAGGCTACTTGGCAGAACTCTGCATTAAGTTGGTATATTTACATGTAAGTTGAGTTATATTTGCACTTCGGTTCAGTTATATTTACTGTCCATGACATGTCACCAGTGTGGGGACTGGAAGTGCTGACTCGATGTATTTAGCCTGCAGAGTGATCGATGGGGCATGTTTAGTTGGCTGCATCAATACCTCAGAGGATTAATGAACCTCTTGGAAAATGAGCTAACAGTTTAATCAAAACACTATCAGTTCACAAGGCTTTGCACGATGGAGGATCTCACCTACGTTCTCCAGGTTTTTGCTTTTACTTGAAGAAAATTGAAAAATCTATTGTATTAGATAAATATTTATAAGAAATTGGAATAGCTTAGACCATATAGGGTGCTTCACACTGCAGCCTCACAGTGCCTGGGACCTGGGCTTGATTCTACCCTCAGGTGGCTGTTTGTTTGGAGGTTGCGCATTTTCCCCGTGTCTGTGTGGGTTTCCTCCGGGTGCTCCAGTTTCCTCCCACAGTCCAAAGATGTGCAGGTTAGGGTGAATTGGCCGTGCTACATTGCCCAGGGATGTACAGGCTAGGTGAGTTATCTATGAGATATTCAGGGTTGGGGGGTGAGAGATGGGTCTGGCTGGGATGCTCTTTGGAGGGGCAGTATGGACTTGATGGGCCAAATGGCCTGCATCTGCACTGTAGGGTTTCTCTGATTCATTTGGTTCCTCAAGCCTGCTCCACCATTCAATTGGATCATGGTTATCTGCATCAATCTACCTTATCACCCTCACAGAATTTAAAATCAAGGCATGGGCAGCACGGTGGCACAGTGGTTAGCACCGCTGCCTCACAACGCCAGAGACCTGGGTTCAATTCCCACCTCAGGCAACTGACTGTGTGGAGTTTGCACATTCTCCCTGTGCCTGAGTGGGTTAGGTGAATTGGCCATGCTAAATTGCTCGTTGTGTTAGGTAAAGGGGTAAATGTAGAGGAATGGGTCTGGGTGGGTTGTGCTTCGGCAGGTTGGTGTGGACTTGTTGGGCCGAAGGGCCTGTTTCCACACTGTAAGGAAGCTAAAATATGAAACTGACACTTTGCACAGCAGTGCTTAGGGATTGCTAAAGTGGGGGAAGATGGTGAGTTAGTAATCTCAAAAGCCAACTGATTGCTTCATGGAAGATGGAGCTTCAAATAGTCAGACAGCACAGAAACTGACCCTTCGGCCCAACCAGTCCATGCCGACCATAATCCTAAACTAGTCCCACCTGCCTGCTCCAGGCCCATATCCCTCCAAATATTTCCTATTCATGTACTTATCTAAGTATCTTTTGAACATTGTATCTGCACCTGCATCCACCACTTCCTCAGAAAGGTCATTCCACACACAAACTATTCTGTGCAAAAAAGAAATTTCTCCTCATGTCTTTTTAAAATCTCTCTTCTCTCACTTTAAAAATATGCCTCTAGTCTTGAAATCCCCCCACCCTAAGGAAAGGACACCTACCATTCACCTTATCTATACCACTCTTGGTTTGATAAACCTCTATAAGGTCATCCTCAGCCTCAAGTGCTCTAATGGAAAAAGTCCCAGTCAATCCAGCCTCTCCTTATATCTCAAACCCTCGATTCCTGGCAGCATCCTGGTAAATCTTTTCTGAATCCTCTCCACCTTCATAATATCGTTCCTGTGACAGTACTCCAGGAGAGACATCACCAACGTCCTAAACAACCTCAACATAAAGTCCCAACTCCTGTACTCAAAGGTCTGAGCAATGAAGGCAAGTGTGCTCAATATCTTCTTAACCACCCTGTCGACTTATGGTACAAACTTCAAAAAATTATGTACCTGAATCCCAAGTGTCCCTCTGTTCCACAACATTACTTAGGCCCCTAACATTAATTGTATAATTCTTGTCCTTGCTAGTTTTACTAAAATGGAATACCTGGTACTTATGGGAGAAAGTGAGGACTGCAGATGCTGGAGACCAGAGTTGAAAAATGTGGTGCTGGAAAAACACAGCAGGTCAGGCAGCATCGGAAGAGCAGGAGAATCGACGTTTCGGGCATAAGCCCTTCTTCAGGAAAATCCTGAAGGAGGGCTTATGCCTGAAACGTCGCTTCTCCTGCTCCTCGGATGCTGCCTGGCCTGCTGCATTTTTCTAGCACCACATTTTTCATACTTGGCATTTATCCAAATTAAACTCCATCTGCCACTCCTCAACCCATTGGCCGAATTGATCAAGATCCCTTTGTAATCTTCTTCACCAATTTTGGTGTCATCCACAAACTTATTCACCATACCTCCCATACTTTCATCTAAATCATTTATATGAATGACAAACACCATTGGTCACAGGCCTCCAGCAACCCTCCACCATCACTCTCTGTCTCCTGCCATTCAGCCACTTGGCAAGCTCACCCTGAATCCCACGTGATCTCACTTTACTAATTAGTCCTCTAATTAATTTAGTTTAATGTAATTAGTTTACTAAGTAATCCCAGTGTTTGAATTCAATTTATAATACAGTCTCAAATAGGGCTCTTGTATTACTGGAAGTGTCCCTACCTCTGTAAGGAGGACCTGGTTCAAGTCGCGACTGCTCCAGAAGTGAATAATAGCCTCTCTAAACAGGTTGGTTAGAAAATATTAATCATCTCAGTGACAATAGACAACAGACAATAGGTGCAGGAGTAGGCCGTTCTGCCCTTCAAGCCTGCACCACCATTCAATATGATCATGGCTGATCGTCCTCAATCAGTATCCTGTTCCTGCCTTATCTCCATAACCCTTGATTCCACTATCCTTGAGAGCTCTATCCAACTCTTAAACGAATCCAGAGACTGGGCCTCCACTGCCTTCTGGGGCAGAGCATTCCACACACCCACCACTCTCTGGGTGAAGAGGTTTCTCCTCATCTCTGTCCTAAATAGCCTACCCCTTATTTTTAAGCTGTGTCCTCTGGTTCGGGACTCACCCGTCAGCAGAAACACGTTTCCTGCCTCCAGAGTGTCCAATCCTTTGATAATCTTATATATCTCAATCAGATCCCCTCTCAGTCTTCTAAACTCAAGGGTATATAAGCCCAGTCGCTCCAGTCTTTCAGTGTAAGGTAGTCCTGCCATTCCAAGAATTGACCTCATGAACCTACACTGCACTCCCTCAATAGCTTCAATGTCTTTCCTCAAATTTGGAGATCAGAATTGCACACAATATTCCAGGTGCGGTCTCACCTGGGTCCTGTACATCTGCAGAACAACCTCTTTGCTTCTCTACTCAATCCCTCTTGTTATGAAGCTGAAAATGTGTTGCTGGAAAAGCGCAGCAGGTCAGCCAGCATCCAAGGAACAGGAGAATCGACGTTTCGGGCATAAGCCCTTCTTCAGGAACTTTCCCCTCTTGTTATGAAGGCCAGCATGCTATTAGCCTTCTTCACTACCTGCTGTACCTGCATGCTTACCTTCATTGACTGGTGTACAAGAACACCCAGATCTCTTTGTACTGACCCTTTACCTAACTTGACTCCTTTTAGGTAGTAATCTGTGTTCCTGTTCTTGCCACCAAAGTGGATAACCATACATTTATCCACATTAAACTGCATTTACCATGCATCTGTCCACTTACCTAACCTGTCCAGGTCACCCTGTAATCTCCTAACATCCTCTTCACATTTCACCTTGCCACCCAACTTAGTATCATCAGCAAATTTGCTAATGTTACTATTAATACCATCTTCTATATCATTAACATATATAGTAAAAAGCTGCGGTCCCAGCACTGATCCCTGCGGTACCCCACTGGTCACCACCTGCCATTCTGAAAGAGAGTCGTTTATCACTACTCTTTGTTTCCTATCAGCCAACTAATTTTCAATCCAAGTCAGTACTTTGCCCCCAATACCATGCGCCCTAATTTTGCTCACTAACCTCCTATGTGGGACTTTATTAAGGGCTTTCTGAAAGTCCAGGTACACTACATCTACTGGATCTCCCTCGTCCATCTTCAGAGTTACATCCTCAAAAAATTCCAGAAGATTAGTCAAGCATGGTTTCCCCTTCATAAATCCATGCTGACTCTGACCTATCATGTTACTGCTATCCAGATGTAATTTCATCTTTTATAATTGACTCCAGCATCTTTCCCACCACTGAGGGCAGACTAACTGGTCTATAATTTCCTGCTTTCTCTCTCGCTCCTTTCTTTAAAAATGGTACAACATTAGCCACCCTCCAATCCACAGGAACTGATCCTGAATCTATCGAACTCTGGAAAATATTCACCAACGCATCCACGATTTCTCGAGCCACCTCCTTCAGTACCCTGAGGTGTAGACCATCAGGCCCCGGGAACTTATCAACCTTCAGATCTAACAGTCTCTCCAACACCAATTCCTGGCAAATATAAATTCCCTTCAGTTCAGGTCCTTCAGCCACTGTTACCTCAGGGAGATTGCTTATGTCTTCCCCAGTGAACACAGATCTGAAGTACCAATTCAACTCTTCTGCCATTTCTTTGTTCCCTGTAATATATTCCCCTGTTTCTGTCTTCAAGGGCTCAATTTTAGTCTTAACCATTTTTTCCCTTTCACATACCTAAAAAAGCTTTTACTATCCTCCTTTATATTTTTGGCCAGTTTACTTTCGTACCTCATTTTTTCTCTGCGTATTTCCTTCTTAGTAATCCTCTGTTGTTCTTTAAAAGCTTCCCAGTCCTCTGTTTTCCCACTCATCTTTGCTATGTTATACTTTTTCTCTTTTGACTTTATATGTTTCTTAACTTCCCTCATCAGCCACGGCCTGATCTCCTCATAGGATCTTTCTTCCTTTTTGGAATGAACTGATCCTGCATCTTCTTCATTATACACAGAAATATCTGCCATTGTTCCTCCACTGTCATCCCTGCTAAGGTATTGCACCATTGAACTTTGGCCAGCTCCTCCCTCATAGCTCCATAGTTCCCTTTATTCAACTGAAATATTGTCACTACCGATTGTACCCTCTCCCTTTCAAATTGCAGATCGAAGCTTATTGTATTATGGTCACTACTTCCCAATGGCTCCTTCACTTCGAGGTCCCTGATCAATTCTGGTTTGTTACACAATACCAGATCCAGAATTGCCTTCTCCCTGGTCGGCTCCAGCACCAGCTGCTCTAAGAATCCATCTCTGAGGCACTCCACAAAGTCTCTTTCTTGAGGTCCAATACCATCCTGATTCTCCCAGTCTACCTGCATGTTGAAATCCCCCATAACAACTGTAGTAACATCTTTGCGACAGGCCAATTTCAGCTCCTTATTCAACTTAACACCCTACATCCATACTACTGTTTGGGGGCCTGTAGATAACTCCCAAGAGGGTCTTTCTACCCTTAGAATTTCTCAGCTCTATCCATACTGACTCTACATCCCCTGATTCTAAGTCTCCTCGCGCAAGGGACTGAATATCATCCCTTACCAACAGGGCCACCCCACCCCCTCTGCCCATCAGTCTGTCTTGAATATTCATTTCCCAGGCCCTGTCCACTTGAAGCCACGTCTCAGTTATCTCCACAATATCGTAGCTGCCAATTTCCAAAAGAGCCTCAAGCTCATCCATCTTTTTTCTAATACTTCGTGCATTCATATATAGTATTTTTAATTTGTTACTGCCCTCACCCTTCCTATCAACCCCTATTTCACTCAACCTTATGGCATGATCCCTTTTTGAGTTTTCTGCTTCATTGATATCGTTGTCTTTCTTGACTTCCCTTGTTCTAACTTTCCCTTCAATTTCCTTCTTAAACTTCCAGTTTGTCCCCTCCCCCTGCTATTTAGTTTAAACGCAGCCAAAAGACTAGCAGCAGTTGTTACACAGCCTGGTCTGGTTCACTGATGTTCTTTTGGGAAGGAGATTTGCTGTGCTAACCTCACCTGACCCTGTTTGTGATTCCAGACCCACAGCCATGTGGTTGACTCCTAATGGCTCCCTAAAATAGTCCAGCAAGCCACTCAGCTCAGGGGTAATTAGGGTTTGACAACAAATGTTAGATTCAGTAGCGATGCCTGCATTGCAAAGGTTGAGAATATGACTAATTCACGGAACCATACATTCCGAAGAGTGTCAAAGCCTTTGAGACCGTTAGAGATTTAGAGTCAGAGTTAAACAGCATAGAAACAGGCTATTCATCCCATCACATCAATGCTGACCAAACTACACATTGCTTTTGATCCCAAGACAGAGACGAGGAATACTGTGCTGAATAACTGACCTCCTGACTCTGCAAAATCTGTCCAAGAAACAAGTCAGGAGTGTGATGGAATACTCCCCACTTGCCTGGATGGATGCAGCCCCAACAACACTCAAGAACCTTGACACCATCCAGGACAAAGCAGCCGCTTAATTGGCACCACCCCCAGAAGTATCCATTCCCTCCACCAGTGACGCTCAGCAGCAGCAGTGTGGATTATCTACAAAATGCACTGCTGAAATTCACCAAACACCCTCAGACAGCACCTTCTGAAGCAACGACCACTTCCATCTAGAAGGACAAGAGCAGCAGATGCATGGGAACACCACCCCTTGCAAGATGCCCCCAAGTCCCTCACCATCCTGACTTGGAAATATATCACCGTTCCTTCAGTGTCACTAGATCAAAATCCTAGAATTCTCTCCCCAAAGGGCATTGTGGGTCTACCCACAGCACATGGACTGCAGTGGTTCAAGAAGGCAGCTCACCCCCACCTTCTCAAGGGGCAACTAGGGATGGGTTATAAATACTGGGCCCACATCTCATGAATGAATTTAAAAATCTGCATTTGGACCATGGCCTGCTATGTCAGATGTTTCTTAAATGTTGTGAGTGTACCTGCCTCCATCAACATCTCAGGCTTTTGCTCAAGTAGTCAGAGGTGGAAGGTGCAGTTGTGTGGAGAGATGTAACTAACTGAGGTTGTCCACCTCAGAGCAGGATAGATTTGATTGACGTATTCACCATCACACATGCTTTGGTAAATAGAGTAACTGGCTGGAGGATCTGTGACCTAGGGATACAATTTAAATAGCTGGAAACAGAATCAGATACTCCTTCAGGAAATTGTGAAGTGAACTTTTACAATCCAGTGTGGTATGTTTAGATTGAGTTACTCTACGTCTTGCTTATCTCAGAGTAAATTTCTCAGTTAATTTGAAACATCGTGAGAACATTACAGAACTGTCATGATGCATGCCATCATAGCGAGGGGGAGCCACATGTCCAGCCCACCTTCCAAACTTCCTCTCAGAGTCAAGAGGTAATTACTTCACTCAGCCATAGACTAAAGCAATCAACCTCTGTAAAAGGATCAGTGAGCAGATAAGCTTAATCAAATACTAAATAATGTGCACTGGTTGAAATGGTGATTGAAGGAGATTCAATATTATCTTTCAACATGGGATTTAGTTAAGTACTTTGTTGGACAAGATGTAGTGCTCAGACAAAAATTATAGGGATGGGAGATATTTCAATATGCAGACACAACAACAATGGACTGAATGGCCTGCTCTTTGAAATTATTCTATATTCCCAACTACAAAATCTATTATGATGAAATCTATTTGTAATAATTCTATAATATTAATGTACTTCTGAGAGTATTTAATGGGACATTGTGGAGAGAGATTTACTCTGTATCTAACCCCATGCTGTGCTTGTTCTGGGAGTGTTTGATTGGGACAATCCAGAGGAAGCTGTACTTCCAGTTTAAAAGTGTAGAGAGAGCTTTACTCTGTATCTAACACTATGCTGTACCTTTCCTGGGAGTGTTTGATGGGGATAGTGTAAAAGGAGCTTTACTCTTCATCTAACCCTATGCTATACCTGTAGTGGGAGCGTTTGATGGGTCATTGCAGAGAAAGCTTTACTTTCAGTTTAAACATGTAGCAGGAGCTTTACTCTGTATCTAACCCTGTGCTGTCTCTGTGCTGGGAGTGTTTGATGGGGGACAGTGTAAAGGGAGCTTTACTCAGTATCTAACCCCATGCTCTCCCTGTCAGGGGAGTTTTTGATGGGGAGACAGTGTAGAGGCAGCTTTACTCTGTGTCAAACTCTGTGCTATTCCTGTCCAGGGAGTGTTTGACGGAGGACAGTGTAGAGAGAGCTTTACTCTGCATCTAACCACGTGCTGTCCCTGTCAGGGGAGTGTTTGATGGGGGACAGTGTAGAGAGGGCTTTACTCTGTATCTCACCCCGTGCTGTCCCTGTCCTGGGAATGTTTGATGGGGGACAGCGTAGAGAGGGCTTTACTCTGTATCTCACCCCGTGCTGTCCCTGTCCTGGGAGTGTTTGATGGGGGACAGTGTAGAGGGAGCTTTACTCTGTCTCTAATCCTATGCTGTCCTCGTCCTGGGAGCGGTTGATGGGGAGTCCTGCTGCCCAGCATGTAGAACATTTTCCTGTTACCAGTAATGAAAATTATCGGAGCAGAAAATAAAGCAGAGAACTCAAGTGAAGTGCAAGGTAGGTGGACTGAAGCAACTGGTCTGAGTGATCAACCATTAGACTCCCCCACATTTAATGGCTGCACTTTTCTGGTTCCTAGTCAGCAAAATGGTGGGTCGTCGGAACAGACAGAACCGAGGCATTGTGGAGCAGTGCTGCTTTCGTAGCTGTGACCTTCTGATCTTGGAGACGTACTGTGCCATACCACCCGAAACAGCCAGATCCACGCCTTCTACAGCTCCACAGAGGACCATGCTACATAGGGTGAGTGCCACTGAGAAATAACGGTACACCTTCCTCGTACTTTAGTCCAGTTTTTCTCATCCAGCCCCAGTAGGAAGAGCTAATGCATTACCTCTCAGAACCTCAAAGCAACCCAAATGCTTTAGAGTACATTTTCAAGTGTAGTCAATTTATAATTCCTTCATGCGATTTGAGTGCCATTGGGAAAATTATATTTTTTCTTATTAGATTCCCCTACAGTGTGGAAACAGGCCCTTCAGCCCAACAAGTCCACACCGACCCGCCAAAGAGTAACCCATCCAGACCCATTCCCCTACATTTACCCCTGACTAATTGCACCTAACGCCATGGGCAATTTATCATCGCCAATTTCACCCTGACCTGCACATCTTTTGGGTTGTGGGAGGAAACCAGAGCACCCGGAGGAAACCCACACAGACACAGGGAGAACGTGCAAACTCCACACAGACAGTCACCCAAGGGAGGAATCAAACCTGGGTCCCTGGTGCTGTGAGGCAGCAGTGCTAACCACTGAGCCACCATGCTGCCCATGGCAGTTCTTTGAGTGCAACTTTTCTGTGGCTCCCTTTCCATGTTGATTTAGTCGGTCGATGCTGCCTGACCTGCTGTGCTTTTCCAGCACCACTCTAATCTAGACTATTGGGTAATTTCAGCCACCTCCAAACGGACCCCACCACCAGGGATATATTTCCCTCCCCTCCCCTATCAGCTTTCCGAAAAGACCACTCCCTCCGTGACTCCCTCGTCAGGTCCACACCCCCCACCAACCCAACCTCCACTCCCGGCACCTTCCCCTGCAACTGCAAGAAATGCAAAACTTGCGCCCACACCTCCCCCCTCACTTCCCTCCAAGGACCCAAGGGATCCTTCCATATCCACCACAAATTCACCTGCACCTCTACACACATCATTTATTGCATCCGCTGCACCCGATGTGGCCTCCTCTATATTGGGGAGACAGGCCGCCTACTTGCGGAACGTTTCAGAGAACACCTCTGGGACACCCGGACTAACCAACCCAACCACCCCGTGGCTGAACACTTTAACTCCCCCTCCCACTCCACCAAGGACATGCAGGTCCTTGGACTCCTCCATCGCCAGACCATAGCAACATGACGGTTGGAGGAAGAGCGCCTCATCTTCCGCCTAGGAACCCTCCAACCACAAGGGATGAACTCAGATTTCTCCAGTTTCCTCATTTCCCCTCCCCCACCTTGTCTCAGTCAAATCCCTCGAACTCAGCACCACCTTCCTAACCTGCAATCTTCTTCCTGACCTCTCCCCCCCCATCCCCACTCAGGCCTATCACCCTCACCTTGACCTCCTTCCACCTATCGCATTCCCAATGCCCCTCCCCCAAGTCCCTCCTCCCTACCTTTTATCTTAGCCTGCTTGGCACACCCTCCTCATTCCTGAAGAAGGGCTCATGCCCGAAACGTCGATTCTCCTGCTCCTTGGATGCTGCCTGACCCGCTGCGCTTTTCCAGCAACACATTTTCAGCTCTGATCTCCAGCATCTGCAGTCCTCACTTTCTCCTATTGGGTAATTACATCAGTTAGTGATATTGCGTTCAGTATTTGAGTTGCTATGATGTTTGGGAAACACCCCGAAGCAGAATTAGAAGAATTCATCAATATCTTCAACAATTATCAACCCTCCCTTAAACTTAAAGTCACAGCACACATGGAAGATGTTAACTTCCTAGGTACCACTGTATTGAAATTGACACTGGACAAAAGGAGTATGTTAGCAAAACAACTGGTACACACTCCTCCACACAAAATATCAGCACCCTAAAAATGTCTTCCACAGAATGATGAGATCTCAGTTAGTGTGCTTGCTGCACATATGCATGAAGTGAGGATATTTTAACCAGGCAGAGACTACATTTTTACTGCATCTCAGATCTCAATCGCAGATTTAAACTTAACAATTGACAATGTTCATTGCAATAGCGTCTGCTACATCCTTCCAGCTCAAAGGTGTTTGTATTTAGGTGGCACAGTGGCTCAGTGGTTAACATTACTGCCTCACAGTGCCAGGGACCCGGGTTTGATTCCAGCCTCGGGCGACTTGTCTATGTGGAGTTTGCACATTCTCCTCGTGTCTGCGTGGATTACATCTGGATACTCCAGTTTCCTCCCACAGTCCAAAGATATGTAGTTTAGAGTGGATTGGGCATGGGAAATTGCCCATTGTGTGTAGGTTAAGTGAGTTCACCATGGAAAATACAGGGGCAGAGTAGGGCGGTGGATCTGGGTTGGATGATGTTCAGAAGGTCAGTGTGGACTCAATGGGTTGAATGGCCTCCTTCCACAGTGAAGGGATTCAGTGATTTCTAAATTGTCTATTATATCCAGGAATGTGCACAGTAGGTGGATTGGCCATGGTAAATACAAGGTTACGGAAATAGGGTAGGGGGCTGAGTCTGGATGGGATGATCTATGGAGGGTTGGCACAGACTCAGTGGACTGAATGGTCTCTTTCTGCCCTGTCACTCCCAATCGCTTGTGTGCTTAAGGTGGAGCCTCCATGCTCAACTGCAAGAATTCAGTCCTTCAGTGATTTCAATTTTTCCCAGCTCCCTCTGGAGTGATAAATGTTCGCTGGAATGGACATCCTTCACTTTCTGATGGTTTGAGCCAGGATCCTGGCTGGGATTCCTGCATTTCCTGCCTTACCCTGGGGTAAATGAGGGTCCCCACTGTCAGGTGGAGGGGGTCTCTGTGTCTGCTTGGTTTCTGGCTGCTCTGTGGAAAAGCCAGACACTGAGTTCGGGTGAGATTCATCGAGTTGCACCTTGAGAGGCAGCAGTTTAGCGTTGAGTGGGGGCGGGATAAACGTGGGTTATTTTCTTTGGAGCTGAGATGTTGAGGAGGGAGGGATCTGACTGATATGTGCTAGATGGAGAAAGTGAGGTCTGCAGATGCTGGAGATCAGAGTCGAGAGTGTGTTGCTGGAAAAGCACAGCAGGTCAGGCAGCATCCAAGGAACAGGATGCTCTTAGCTACCTTCTCCCCAGCCCCACAACCCTCCCATTTATCTCTCCACCCCCAAGGCTCCTAGCCTCATTACTGATGAAGGGTCTGGCCCGAAACGTCGATTCCCCTGTTCCTCGGATTCTGCCTGACCTGCTGTGCTTTTCCAGCACCACTCTAATCTAGACTATAGGGTAATAACATCAGTTAGTGATATTACCTTCTGTATTTGAGTTGCTATGATGTTTGGGAAACACCCCGAAGCAGAATTAGAAGAATTCATCAATATCTTCACCAATTATCAACCCTCCCTTAAACTTAAAGTCACAACGCACATGGAAAATGTTAAACTCCTAGGTACCACTGTGTTGAAATTGACACAGGACAAAAGGAGTACGTTAGCAATCAAAAATCTGAGCAAACAACTTGTACACATTCCTCCATACAAAATATCAACTGAGATAGTGCTAGTGTCCCTACATCTGGGCCAGGAGGCCTGGATTCAAATCTGACTTGCCCCAGAGGCATGTAATAACATCTCTGAACAGATCAATCGGAAAATATCGAATGAGGGGGTATACTTTTAAAGTGAAGGGCTGGAGGATTATAGGAAAAATGTTTTTCACCCTGTGGGTGGCGGAGATATAGAATGTGCTGTCTGGGAGGGGAGGGGAAGTGAGGTAGGCACGTGGATGAGCACTTGACTATCGTAGTGTTCAAGGCCATGGGCCTAGTGTGGGAAAGTGGGATCACTTTTAGAAGTGTCAGCACAGTTCAATGAGCCAAAGGGGCTCAGCTTTATTTTAATTCCTTCATGGATATGAGCATCACTAGTTGGGCCAACATTTATTGTGTATTCCTAGTAGCCCAGAGGGTAGTTGAGAATCGACACCCATTGTCGTGGGTCTGGAATCACATGTAGGTCAGACAGGGTAAGGATTAAAGATTTCCTTCCCTAAAGGGAACCATGTGGATGTTTCCCCAACAATCATTTCATGCTCACCATTAGAATCTTGTTTCCGGATTATTAATGAACCCAAACTCCACCATCTGCCATGATGGGGTTCGAACCCAGATCCACAGGACATTACTTGGGTCTCTGGATTAATAGTACAGCCCCCTTGTTTTCCAATCAATCTGTTCAGAGATGTTATTACATGCCTCTGGAGCAGGTGAGATTTGAATCCAGACCTCCTGGCCCAGACATAGGGACTCTACCACCATGTCAGAAGAGCCCCTTTATGAGCACTTGTTAGTGACCCTTCAACTAAGGGGAATAGCTGCTTCCTATCCGCCCTGTCCATGCCCCTCATGGTCTTGTACATCTCAGTCAGGTCACTAGGCCATCGCCCAGATTTGAAGCATATCCCTAAATCTGGTGTCGGTAATGGTGTCCGATTGGATTTAGGATTGGGTTGGGAAGGAACTCTTTCACCCAGAGGGTTGTGAATCTGTGGAATTCTCTGCCCGGTGAAGCAGTTGAGGCTGGCTCGTTGAATGTTTTTTAGATAGATAGATTTTTGAACAGTAAAGGAAGTAAGGGTTATAGTCAGCGGGCGAGTAAGTGGGATTGAGTCCATGAAAAGACCAGCCATGATCTTAATAACTGGTGGAGCAGGCTAGACGGGCCAAATGGCCTACTCCTGCTCCTATTGCTTATGTTCTTATGACTCTCAATTCAGAAATAAAACTCCAAAAGACTTGAATCTTTTTTGTGGTTTCTTCTCACCTTTAAAATAGACAGTGGGGAAGCGGTCGGTTAGAAGCAATCGGGACTACCTCACCTGGACTGGAGGAACCCTGCAGCACTACCTGAGCACCACCAACCTCGCTGTCCCCCCCAGAACTGAGATCCCTGATTGGCTGGGACGGGGCAAAGACTCGCTGCGTACTGATGAGGGCACAAGGCACACGCGGTACCCGTCCCAGCAGCGGGTATGGTCCAGAACGGTACTGACACCTCCCACAGGGCAGCCCGCGCTCTCCCTCGACGTCCTGACCCATTCAAAATGAGCGAGGAGGGTCTAGCACTTGAAGTTGACTTTGAACCTTTTGAGGGAAACCTGGCCACGCGACTAGCTGAATTTCTTTTTTATTTTAAGAACGAGTGTGGGGGGAGCAGAGCAGAATTAGGAGGAGCTGAAAGGCTGGAGGATTTCCCCAACTGCAAGAACAGCAAAAACAAAACCCTCCCACACGCCAGGTGTTTTCGCTCGTGTAGAATAGGAACCTGGAGGCGGCAAGGACTCAGGATCCAAGGCCTCCCGCGCCGTTAGTAGCCTCGTTTCTCAGCTGACTGTCATTTCTGTGTCTATTCTAAAAGCTGAGGGGCTTCGTTCACAAAAGTCGCGGTAAAGCAGTCTGGGGTTGGCAGGATGAGAAATGGAGCTAACACCTCTCCCAACTGACAGAAAAGTTTGAATACACTTGCAGAGAGCAGCTTCTTCCCCGCTGTTATCCAACTTTTGAAAGGACCTCTTAGATGTTAATGTTGATCTCTCTCTGCATCTTTTCGGCAACTGTAACATTACATCCTGCACTCTGTTCTGTTCCCTCGATGCACTTGTATAGCATGATCTGCCTGTAAAGCACTCTCCCCTGTACCTCGGTACACGTGACAGTAATAAATCAAATCAATTGCTTATAACCAAAGCCAAATACAGAAAAAGGTCCAGATACAGTGTAGGACCAGAACTCTGTCCATCGAGATCAATAGCTCCATTTATCATCAGTCCATCGCCGATTGTTTCCTCAATGGTGAAATAGTGCTATCTAGTAGCTATCAGGCAATGCAACTTGAAGTGTCAACCTAATCATTGTCCTTTTAACCTTTGCCACCTCCGTTTACTTAGACGTTAGCAAAACAGCTATTCCACAATTCAGATGACTAGGACCATGGCTGCAGTCTGAGAGTCAGCTAGCTAATGAAGACTTTTCAAAGTTAGTCTTTGCTCATGGAGCTGCTGATCTGACCTAAGATTTTGCTTTGGCCTTAACACCCTGTGCCCAGGTCTTCCCTGGATAAATAAATCCCTGTGGAGATTGGGTTGAAACCATCGACAGTATCATTCCACCTCATGTCCAGTCTGCCCTCTGTATGACCTGTGTATAAACCACATCTTGAGAATTACACCTGCCCATATAACCTCATCCACTCGATAACTCACCTCTCTGTATACCACACCTCTACATTGCATAATTCCCCTTGTGGTGCAGTACCTTATACTTATGTTGCCAGTCTAGACATCCAGTGGACTGGACAAATGATCTAAAGGTATGAAGTTCAAATCCTGTAACAGCCTCTGGGTGATTTGAACCCAAACAATTTTTCTGTGTGTGGAACGAATCGCCAGAGGGAGTGATAGATGCGGATACAGTTACAACATTTAAAGTACGTTTGGATAGATATTGGAACAGGAAAGGTTTAGAGGGATATGGACCAACTGCAGGCAAATGGGATTAACCTAGTTTGGGAAACTTGGTCAGCTTGGACGAGTTGGACTAAATGGCTGTTTCCATGCTATATGACTCAAAAAGAAATTAAATATAACTCAAAAAGAAATTAAATATAATCTGGAATTAAAATTTTGATGTTGGTAATGGCATCCACTTGGATTATCCTCAAAAGCCCCAGCTGATTTACTTCAATCCCTCTGGCAGAGGAAATCTGCCATTCTTAACTGGTCTGGCCTATATGTGACTCCACACCCGCAGTGATGCCATTACTCTGAAATGCCCCATCATGCCTCAGTTGCAACCATTAGGTAACATTCCATCACCTTCAAAAGGTAGTGTCTGTGACATCCATATCCCACATTCAGGAAAGGTACATAACATGGTCCTCTGAGTGAGTATTTTTGGGAGAGAATGGGAGGAATTTGGGGAAAGGATAGGGTCGCATGATACCATTTTAATTGAGATCACGCTGAGATGCACAGGAGCCAATGTTGTATCAGGGCGTAGAGCTCCTCACTAGGACTTGGGCAGCACTGATGTAAATTGGGGCCAGTTAGCTCAACTGGCTGGATGGCTGGCTTGCAACTTGGAGGGATGCCAATAACAGGGTTTCAATTTCAGTGAGAGAGGTCATAACCTACCTTCTCCACCTCGCCTCAGTTAACCTCTCCACCAGTCCTCCCTCTCTCTCTCTCTCTAATGAGAGAGCAACCCTCTGAGTTGAGGGGAAGTATCAACATAATTACCTTAATCCTCTACGATTTGTCACATTACAGTTTCATGGGATTAAGAGACATGAGCATTGAAGGCCAACAGAAGGTCAAAGTTCATCTAATCCACTCTCTCCACTATCCTGCTCATCACATGTATGGAATCATTGATTAGTCTCTATAGATGAGGCATTAGGTGAGGAAAATGGGTCATGAGAGAGATGTTTGGGAACCTCCAACAACTTTGGGGTGGCATGGTGGCTCAGTGGTTAGCACTGCTGCCTCACAGCACCAGGGACCTGGGTTTGATTCCAGCCTCGGGTGACTGTATGTGTGGAGTTTGCACATTCTCTCAGTGTCTGTGTGGGTTTCCTCCCACAGTCCAAAGATGTGCAGGTTAGGTGGATTGGCCATGCTAAATTGTGCATAGTGTTCACAATTTAGGTTAAGTGCATTAGTCAGGGGTAAAAATAGATCAATAGGGGTCTGGGTGGGTTACTCTTTGGAGGGGCTGTGTGGAGTTGTTGGTCCGAAGGGCCTGTTTCCACACTGTAGGGATTCTATATAACTCCAAACCTCAACCGACTCTTCACAACTAATGGGAATACCTTCCCTAAGGGAACAGTGGGTGGACCTCCAGCACAGCGGTTCAAGAAGGCAGCTCACCATCACCTTCTCATGGGGCAACAAGGGATGGGCAATAAATGCTGGCTCAGCAACGACACCCATGTCCCATGAGTGAGTAACAAAAATTACGACTAACCAAAGAAATACTGATCATTGTTCAGTGCCCCTTCCGCATCAAACAATGAGTGGAATTTATATAGACCGTTCAATGCAATAAAACTCTTCCAATGTGCTCTATAGCAGGGTCATCAAACAACATTTGAGGCTGCAGTAGAGGAGGTTGGTGGACCAAAGTTTGGTCCCTGATGTAGAGTTTAAGGAGGAGAGCGAGGTTTAGGGAGGGCATTCCAGACTTAGTGCCATATTGCAGTCTCCAGCAGTGAGATGAAGGGAGTGTGTAGGAGGTGGTGTTGTGGGACAACAAAGACCCCAAAGGATTCTGCAGATGGAGGTGGGTCAGACAAAGCTGAGGAAATGGATAACTTTGAACACGAGAAGGAGGATTTCAAATCTAAATTTCAAGTAAAAAGTCAGAAGGCGTTATAGACCTTTGGGAACAGGGGATGACCAGTGAAAGAGATGTGTAAATCAGAATACAAGCTTTATAAAAATTACTGTCCTTAAAGCTTACAGGTGTGGCCTTTGTGGATTTATGAGTTAATGTACTCTCAGTGCATTGCATAATTTTGGATTATTTGTTTAAACTCTTAGCTTGTTTTGTTTTGTCAAAACTGGGCATCTTTTCAATTGGTCAATGGCCTGTAGCAAGGTGTACCAGTTCAGTCTGACTTGGGAGCTGCGCAAACACATCCACTCTCTCAGACCAGCCATATGGAAGAAACATTGTGGTTAACTCTGGCAGCTCAGTTGACTGCCACAGCCAAGATCAGCTTAACCAGGATTCCAGTCCCCTCGACTTTTCACGAGGGACTGGAATCTGAAGTATGTTGATGGGTAATCCTGAGATACCCACGGAGAGATTTTCATTGGCTCAGGTCAGCTTGTGGGACAGAAGAACCAGTGACACGAGGAGAGGCCAGATCGAAGTTGCATTTATACTGCGCTGATTGCATCTCAGGGTCAGCCAATGTGAAATGTTAGGCGAAAATGAGGACTGCAGATTCTGTAGATCAGAGTCTCATCTCAACTTGAAATGTTGGCAGCTCTCTGCATTTCAACAAAACCATTAAATTAATCTATTGAAATTCTGATTCGTCCCTAACTAGAGTATTGCACCCAGTTCTATACAGGGGGTGGGGGAGGGGTCACCTCAACCAAAGGTTCTCGAAAGAGGGAATTGCCTAGGTGGATGGTATGGTGGCTCAGTGGTTAGCACGGCTGCCTCACAGTGCCAGGGACCCAGGTTCAATTCTAGCCTCAGGCAACTGTCTGTGTGGAGTTTGCAAATTCACCCCGTGTCTGCGTGGATTTACTCCCATGGTCCAAAGATGTGCAGGTCAGGTGGACTGGCCACGCTAAATTGCCCAAGGTGTGCAGGTTAGGTGGATTAACCATGGGAAATGCAGGAATGGGGTTGGTCTAGGCGAGATGTTCATCAGCGGGATGGTGTGGACTTGATGGGTTGAATGGCCTGCTTCCACACTATAAGGATTACTTGAATTCTCAGGAAATGTTAGGAACTGTATTCGACATGGTGTAAAACTCTGCTGACCTTAGAATGTGCAAAATTCAGTGAGTGGTCTGGTCAAGAGAGCAATCCTCTGAATTTACGATTTCCCCGAGTGTGCTCGCTGCCTTCTCAAACAGCATCGTGATCATCTATTGATACTATCCCTGATCACTGGAAACCCTCTACAAAGTTTTCGGACATATACCGATAATCTCTCGACCTGGTAATAGGAGTTCCTGTTGCTATTTTCATCATGCGAGGGGATTAAACGATTGTAAATTTCTTACTTCTATTTTGTAAATATTTTTTAAAAATAAGAAATGCTTTCTATGTTTAATAAAGTTATAAAAGAAAAGTACCAAGGCAGTTGTGTTGTTTTGTATTTCTTTCCTCGGAAATGGGGCTCATTTATTCTTCTGCAAGACATACGTTGCCAAATGAACAACTAAAGGCCTGGATAAAGAGCAGCCTTATTCGCTTTTTATCTTCCCCCGAGAGATGTTATGACTCTCCTCTGCAACAGGTGGAATTTGAACCTGGGTCTCCTGGCTCAGAGATATTACCCCCATTTATCTCTCAGCCCCAACCCACAAGCCTCATTCCTGATGAAGGGCTTTTGCCCGAAATGTTGATTCTCCTGCTCCTCGGATGCTGCCTGACCTGCTGTGCTTTTCCAGCACCACACTCTCGACTCTGATCTCCAGCCATCACTTTCTCCTGGCTCAGAGGTAGGGACACTATCACTGCCCCACAAGTAGCCCTACTTAAACCCTCTGTCTGAAGCACTCGCTGCCTGATGTGAACAGGTTTAAGAGCATCTCCGGTTAAGAGCTAGAAAGAGGGCACCAGGATCTGAACCAGGAACACTGCCCCCTTTGCAATGCTGTGTCTATCTAGTTAATGGTGTGGAAGGAGGCCATTCAGCCTACTGAGTCTGCACTGAGCCTCCAAATGGCATCCCATCCAGATCCACCCCCTTAACCAACCAGTGTAATCCTACATGTCCTCACCTATAGGCTGCACACTACAGGTAATTTAGCATGGCTAATCCACCCAGCCTGCACATCTATGGATTGTGGGAGGAAACCCATGCAGACACAGGGAGAATGTGCAAACTTGACACAAACAGTCACCGGAGGGTGGAATCGAACCCAGGTCCCTGGTGCCATGAGGCAGCAGTGCTAACCCACCGTGCCACCCTGTAGAGAAGTAAACCACATTCAAGTCTGAATATGAAGAATCACTTGTCTCAACATCAAGATGTAGTTTAATGGCATGACAGCAATTGGTAAAGTTTACATTGACCAGTTTGTCATAGTTACAGAGAGTAACTATGTCTCTGTCTCCACTAGGGTCTTGTGCTCAACTCCTCATTCCCAACCCATGGACTGTGTGATATCATCAGGTTGGGCAGAGTTTAAAGCATTCAACATGAACCCTTTCAGCACCATTAGATTAGATTAGATTACTTACAATGTGGAAACAGGCCCTTCAGCCCAACAAGTCCACACCGACCCGCCGAAGCACAACCCACCCACACCCATTCCCCTACAGTTACCCCTTCGCCTAACACTACGGACAATTTAGCATGGCCAATTCACCTAACCTGCACATTTTTGGACTGTGGGAGGAAACCGGAGCACCCGAAGGAAACCCCCTTACCCTAACCCATCCAAGATTAGGCAGTCACCGAAATAATCAGGTCCTGATGACAAAGGTCACCCCTCATGAGGCTGGAGGTTAAAGCTCAGAGTTGACTGGGTGAAGATTCTGAGTAAGCCTGGGGCAGGAGCTTCTGAGATGCATTTGTCAACAAAAAGGAGAGTGAAAAGCCAATTGATTGAGAAGGTTCAACATTTGGCCTTCATTTACCTCTTGGCTCGCCTCAGGAATAGTGGTTTTTACATCAAATAAACACAGAGGAACAAACTCCACCTTTTTGTTGATATTAGATAAAAGTTGTAGAACTAATGATTTGGAAATTACAGTTCTTTCCTCTGACAGCAATGTGTCCAAAACATGAATTTAAAAATCTTGTCCATGTTTTGTAAATCCCTCCAAAGGTATACAAAGTTAAAAATCACACAACACCAGCTAGTGCTTCCATATAAACCTGTTGGACTATAACTTGGTGTTGTGTGATTTTTAACTTTGTACACCCCAGTCCAACACCAGTATCTCCAAATCATGACTTCCAAGTGTAAACCACCTTAACATCATCGTAACACCACCTTAACACCAAATTAACCTCACCTTAACACCATCTTAATCCCACTTTAAGATCATCATAACCAAAGCTTAACACCACTTCAACGTCATCATAACTCTACATTTACACCAAATTAACCCCATGTTAACACCACCTTAGTCCACCTTTAAAATCATCATAACCCCACCTTAACACCACTTTAACACAACTTTAACACCACCTCTTATAGCATTGTAACTCAACCATCACTGTCTTACAGATGACCAAAGGAGCAGAGTGGGCCATTCAGCCCCTAGAGCCTGCTCCCACGATTCAGTTAGTTACTGGTTGATCTGATTGTAACCCCCAATCTGCATTCCGACCAAGCCCTGGTTAGTTTTCATCTCCCTACTTCCACCACTTTCTCAGGAAGAGATTTCCAAAAACTCCTGACTCTCTGAAAGAAAATAAGTTCAACTATCTCTGTTTCAGAAGGGTGAGCCCTAATTTTTAAACACTTTTAGACTCCCCGATAAGAGGAAAGAGCCTCCCCACATCAACCCTGTCAAGAGTCCTCAGGATCTTCTATCTTAACTTCAAGTCACCCCCAAAAACCTCTAAATTCAAATGGAAGCATGCCCAGTCTGTCTAACTGTTTCCCATAACACAACTCACTCATTCCAGGTTTTAGCCCAATTAACCTTCGCTGAGCTGCTGCCAATGAACTTGAATACATCCTTCCTTATGTAAAGAGACGGATATTAGGTGCAGGATTCCAGGTATTCATTAGATTAGATTCCCTACAGTGTGGAAACAGGCTCTTTGGCCCAACAAGTCCACACTGACCCTCCGAAGAGTAACCCACCCAGACCCATTCCCCCTAACGAATGCACCTATCACTATGGGCAATTTAGCATGGCCAACTCATCTGACCTGCATATCTTTGGATTGTGGGAGGAAACCCAAGCAGACATGGAGAGAATGTGCAAACTCCACACAGATAATTGCCCGAGGCAGGAATCGAACCTGGGTCCCTGGCACTGTGAGGCAGCAGTGCTAACCACTGAGCCACCATGCTGCCCCAAATTCAGTCAATTCAGTATCCTGTTTAACTAAATCATGAATTCCCTCTTAGTCAATTGGTTTCCTTCCTACTCCAACAGGCTAGCTGTTGTAGATCTGTTCTGTGGAATTCCTTGCTAAATCTTTTCCTTATTTCTCAGACACCAATGCCCCTTAACTGTCAGTGTGTGCTGGTCTTTATTACACCTTCTACCCTCCCAGATATCCGTGGCTTAATGGGAACAAGTCTGGCCATGATGATGATATCCATCAACATTCACTAAGAAGAGAGGAATGGAAGAGTTAAACCAGAGAGTTGTATGTAATCCAGAATTACAGAAATCCCTGAGAGTCAAGGCAGAGACACAGCAGAGTAAGGGCAGACCCCATGGTTGCTGGAATCCGTGAAGGCAAAAACTAACTCAGGCTTGCGTCCTGAGTTAGCACAGACCTTGAAGACAGAAGTCACAGCACAAACCCTTTCTACAAACCCTTTAATATACAGCCGTGATCCTTCCATCTGCAAACTTTCTTTAAAGTTAGAGCTGCATTTTGGGCCCAATTTATTTCTTAAAGCCCTGATATGTGCTGCCATGCCAACCGCTATCCGGTATTTTGCTGCCACCATCCTCTTTCCTCAACTGGGTCTAGAGGCCCTGCCTGTTAGAACATAAAACATAGAACACACAACACAGGACACACAACACAGGACACACAACACAGGACACAGAACACAGGACACACAACACAGGACACACAACACAGGGCACAGAACACAGGACACAGGACACAGAACACACAACACAGGACACACAACACAGGGCACACAACACAGGATACACAACACAGGACACAGGACACACAACACAGGACACACAACACAGGACACACAACACAGGGCACAGAACACAGGACACAGGACACACAACACAGGACACACAACACACAACACAGGACACACAACACACAACACAGGACACACAACACAGGACACACAACACAGGACACAGAACACAGGACACACAACACACCACACAGCACACACAACACAGGACACAGAGCACACAACAGAGAACACACAGCACGGGACACACAACACAGGACACAGAACATAGGACACAGAACACACAACACAGGGTGCAGAACACAGAACACAGGACACAGAACACAGGACACATAACACAGAACACACAACACAGGACACACAACACACAACACAGAACACAGGACACACAACACAGGACACACAACACACAACACACAACACAGAACACAGAACACAGGACACAGAACACAGGACACACAACATAGAACACATAACACAGGACACACAACACAGGACACACAACACAGGACACACAACACACAACACAGAACACAGGACACACAACACAGGACACACAACACACAACACAGAACACAGGACACAGGACACAGGACATACAACACAGGACACACAACACAGAACACACAACACAGAACACAGAACACAGGACACAGGACACAGAACACAGGACACAGGACACACAACACAGAACACAGAACACAGGACACAGGACACAGAACACAGAACACAGGACATACAACACAGGACACACAACACACAACAAAGGACACAGGACACACAACACACAACACAGAACACGCAACACAGAACACGCAACACAGGACACAGGACACAGAACACACAACACAGGACATACAACACAGGACACACAACACACAACACAGAACACAGGACACAGGACACAGAACACAGGACACAGGACACAGGACACACAACACAGGACACAGAACACACAACACAGGACACAGAACACACAACACAGGACCCAGGACACAGAACACACAACACAGGACACTGAACGCATAACACACAACACAGGACACGGAACACACACCACAGAACCCACAACAGACAACACAGGACACATAACACATAACACAGGACACAGGACACAGAACACACAACACAGGACATACAACACAGGACACAGGACACAAAACACACAACACAGGATACAGAACACACAATACCGGACACGGAACACCCACCACAGAACACACAACACACAACACAGGACACAATACACACAACACAGGACACGGAACACACACCACAGAACGCACAACACACAACACACAACGCACAACACAGGACACAGAACACACACCACAGAACACACAACACAGGACACAGAACACATAACACAGGACACAGAACACAGGACACAGAATACACAACACAGGACACAGAACACACACTACAGAACACACAACACAAGACACAGAACACATAACACAGGACACAGAACACAGGACACAGAACACACAACACAGGACACAGGACACGCAACACAGAACATAGAACGCACAACACACAACACAGGATGCAGAACACAGAACACACAACACACAATCCAGGACATAGAACACAGAACACACAACACAGGACACAGAACGCACAACACACAACACAGGACACAGGACACACAACACAGAACACAGAACGCACAACACACAACACAGGATGCAGAACACAGAACACACAACACACAATCCAGGACATAGAACACAGAACACACAACATGGGACACACACCACAGAACACACAACACAGGACACAGAACACACAACACAGGACACAGAACACACAACACAGAACACACAACACAGGACACACAACACAGGACACACAACACAGAACACACAACACAGGATACACAACACAGGACACACAACACAGGACACACAACACACAACACAGGACACAGAACACAGGACACAGGACACACAACACAGGACACAGAACACACAACACAGGATACAGAACACACAACACACAACACACAACACAGGACACAGAACACAGGACACACAACACAGGACACACAACACAGGACACAGAACACACAACAGAGAACACACAGCACAGGACACACAACACAGGACACAGAACATAAGACACAGAACACACAACACAGGGTGCAGAACACAGAACACACAACACAGGACACACAACACAGGACACACAACACAGAACACACAACACAGGACACAGAACACACAACACAGGACACAGAACACAGGACACACAACACAGGACACACAACACAGGACACAGAACACAGGACTCACAACACAGGACACAGAACACAGGACACACAACACAGGACACACAACACAGGACACACAACACACAACACACAATACAGGACACAGGACAGAGAACACAGAATACACAACACAGAACACAGGACAGTACAGCACAGGAACGGGCCCTCTGGCGCACTATGATGTGCCAAACATGACACCAAATTAAATGCATCCCTTCTGCCTGCCATTACTCCATATCCCTCCATTCCTTGTATATTTATGTCTAATCTAAAGGTTTCTTAAATGCTCCCATTGTACAGGTCATTCTGCTATAACGCATATTTCATCAAAGCATAATGCAACTGACCAATAGGGGACACTGTTTCTAAAGCACAAACTTTTAAAACATGTACCGGCTATAGTGCAATTGCATCACCACCACTGAGTGTTATTTGTAGTGCATGATTCTTGTAGAATGCAGCGTCACACAGGAACACAACTATTGCGCTATAGAAGAAATAACTGTATCTGCCTTCACCAACACCCCTAGCAGTACGTTCCAGACTCTCAGTGTATTAACCTTGCCTCTCACATTGCCTTTGAATTTTCCCCCGGCTCACTTAAATGCATCCCCTAGTATTAGTCATTCCAATGCTGGGAACAAGATCCTAACAGTCAATCCTATCTATGCATCTCATAATCTTATAGACATCTACCAAGTCACCTTGGTTGTAGGAACACTCGTGAGTCTTAAAGCAAAGTTAGCAATTAGGAACAAACTTCATGAGTGAGGTACACATTCTTACTAACATGATGAAACAACATAGCAAATACACTCTACAGATTTTAAGCTTTCTGACTTTTGTCACCCAAGTTCACATGACATTATCAGATTGATTACAATCTGTTGTATAAGATAATGATTCTGAAAGGGTTAATGTTACTAGTTACATTGAGCCAGACATAACATGTTATGTCTGGCTCCTGAGAGGCTTTATGCATAATTAGACCTAGCAGTCATTATAACTTGTCACGACTGTGATCATGTCATAAATGACATAGAGTCATAGACATGTACAGCACGGAAACAGACCCTTCGGTCCAACCCGTCCATGCCAACCAGATATCCCACCCCAATCTAGTCCCACCTGCCAGCACCCAGCCCATATCCCTCCAAACCCTTCCTATTCATATACCCATCCAAATGCCTCTTAAATGGTGCAATTGTACCAGCCTCCACCACTTCCTCTGGCAGCTCATTCCATACACATACTGCCCTCTGCGTGAAAATGTTGCCTCTTAGGTCTCTTTTAAATCTTTCCCCTCTCACCCTAAACCTATGCCCTCTAGTTCTGGACTCCCCCACCCCAGGGAAAAGACTTTGTCTATTTATCCTATCCTTGCCCCTCATAATTTTGTAAACCTCTATAAGCCTTGTTAAGACTCCCAAGTGGTAACTCATGTATCATTACTAATTAGATTAACCTTTAGAGTCAGCCAGGAAAGGAGAATGGGTTTCAGGACTCTATTCCAGCCACAATAGACAACAGAGCTTAATGTAGTCTCAAATATTAAACATTTCAGAAACATTAGCATACAAAGAAGAAACTCCACGCTGCAGAACCTAACCATAAATCTTGCATTCCTGGTGCCGTACAGTAGGAAGGCTGCAATGTCAGAGGAGCTGTCTTTCAGAGGAGAATTGAGGTCTTCCCTATCCTCTAATCGCAAGAATCAAAGAAGATTCTCTCCACTGTCCTAGTACCTCGATCAACATCACAAGGTTAGATCATCAAGCTGGGATCTTGCTGTGCACAAATTGGTTGCCATGTTTCAGACAATTTGTTTACATTCATTCACAGGATGAGGGCATCACTGGTCAGGCCAGCATTTATTGCCCATCCCTAATTACCCAGAGGGCAACTAAAAGCTAACCACATTGCTGTGGGTCTGGAGTCACATGTAGGCCAGACCAGGTAAGGGAATGGCAGCTTCCTTCCCTAAAGGACATGGCTCCAGAGATAACACTTCAGAAAGTTCTTCATTGACTGTGATGTATGATAGGATGTTCTGGGTCATGAAATGCACTGTGGAAATGCACAGCTCCATTTTTCTTCCTCTGGAGAGACTCCTCACCACTTTCCCCCAGCCCATCCCTCCCCTTCACAGCTCACTAACAACGCTCAGACTCTCTGTACCACACAGGAGCACTCAGAGTTCACAGGCTGGTGATATTCAGAGGTAACAACAACAGCTTGCATTTGGATAGTGCTGCAGTTGAGCTGAGCATGCTCCCCATCTATAGACATGCTACCTCACGATTCCGTTTCAGGAGAGACCCTCAAATCTACGACTGAGTCCCACAACTTTACATCAAGGTTATCATCATAAACCTGTCTTCAGAATATAACAAGGTCGCTATGTGGGTGTGGTCACCGAGAATGCATCTTCCTGGTAAAGGGCTTTGGATGAGTACTGACATGGAAGGCCTTGCAGGGTAATGGGGAGTAAGCCTGAAGGCAAATGTACTTCTATAATACAGATAGTACAGACACAATGGCTGAATGGTCACCATCTGTATCACTCTCTAGTTTAGAAAAGAACACAGCCAGCGATCAAAGAGTATTGGAGGGGCTACAGGTGGTTCCAGAAATAGGGAGAGATGTAGGGGCTGGAGGAGGTTACAGAGATAGGGAGAGGTGTAGGGGCTGGAGGAGGTTACAGAGATAGGGAGAGGTATAGGGGCTACAGGTGGTTCCAGAGATTGGGAGAGGTGTAGGGGCTGGAGGAGGTTACAGAGATAGGGAGAGGTGTAGGGGCTGGAGGAGGTTACAGAGATTGGGAGAGGTGTAGGGGCTGGAGGAGGTTACAGAGATAGGGAGAGGTGTAGGGGCTGGAGGAGGTTACAGAGATTGGGAGAGGTGTAGGGGCTGGAGGAGGTTACAGAGATAGGGAGAGGTGTAGGGGCTGGAGGAGGTTACAGAGATTGGGAGAGGTGTAGGGGCTGGAGGAGGTTACAGAGATTGGGAGAGGTGTAGGGGCTGGAGGAGGTTACGGATATAGGGAAAGATATTGGAGGTCTGGAATGCACTGCCTGGGGTGCGGGGGAGAGTGTTGAGGTGGGAGCACTTGAAGTGTCATAACATTCAAGGTCCTGGGCCTCGTGCTGGAAGGTGGGATTATTATCAGTAGTAGTATATTTAGGCAGTACAGACCCAAATGACTGGAGGTCCTTTATGATTTTATGACAAGGATAAAATTATGGACATCACATTCCAGCTGCTGGTTTTTTGCCAGTTGGGAGAAGGACAGAATAGCCCATGGGATTATTCACAACCATAAACAAATACTGAATTCCCAGTGTGAATACATGTGTTGTCATCTTGTCAATGTCAATGCTTTGAGTAGTCGTTCAGAAGAGGAATCCAGCACATGGGCACCCACTTGTGGCAGAAACGTGTATGGCATAAAATTTGTTCATTCTTGGAGCGTCAAGTGTCACTGGCCAGCATCTATCATCCATCCCGAATTGGCCCTTGAGAAGATGGATTTGAGAGTCAGTCCCTTGGAGTGGAGGTAGACCCATAGCATTCCAGGATTCTGGCCCAGCGACACTGAAGGAAAGGAGGTATATTTCCAAGTCGGGTGGTGTGTGATTCCTCATAGAGTCCCCACAACGTGGGGGCAGGCCATTCAGCCCATCAAGTCCACACAAACCCTCTGGAGGCCGTTCCTCCCTATCCCATAACCCACAGCCCACAGAACCTGCACATCTTTGGACTGTGGGAGGAAATCGGAGCACCCGGAGGAAACCCACACAGACACGGGGAGAATGTACAGATTCCACACAGGCAGTCACCCCAAGGCTGGGATTGAACCCAGGTCCCTAGCATTGTGAGGCAGCAGTCCTAACCACTGAGCCATCGTGCTAATCCAGCTTGGAGTGGAATTTTCAGGAGTTGGCATTCCTGTGCATCTGGTGCCCTTGATCTTCTAGATGGCAGTGGTCACGGCTTTGGAAGGTGCTGTCTGAGGAGCCTTGGTGAATTGGAAAAGCCAGGAGTTCCTCTGCACCACTCAGAACAACCAATAATGGCTTCCTGTGTTTAATGTAAAACATTGAAGATTGAAAAAAGGAAAAACCACATGAGGCTACTTCATGAGAGGCATTTGAAGTCAACTCTGATGTCTTTTTTTTTTGACCAACATCAACCACCCAACTTGCATTTACATAGCACCTTTGACAGAGTAAGATGTCCCAAGATGTTTTCCAAGATTATAACCAAACAGAATTTAATATTGAGTCGCATTAGGTGACTGTTGATTAGAGATTAGATTCCCTACAGTGTGGAAACAGGCCCTTCAGCCCAACAAGTCCACACTGACCCTCTGAAAAGTAACTCACCCAGACCCACTTTCCTCCGCCTAATACACCTAACACTATGGCCAATTCATCTGGCCTGCACATTTTTGGATTGATGGAGGAAACCAGAGCAAACCCACACAGACACAGGGAGAATGTGCAAACTCCACACAGACAGTAGACCAAGGCTTGAATCGAACCCAGGTCTCTGGCGCTGTACAGTTGCAGTGCTAACCACTGAGCAGCCGTGCCACCCCAAGATGACTAAGACCCTGCTCAAAGCAGTGAGTGTTAAATGAGGAGAGAGAAAGGGGTAGGGAGGGTCACTATTACTGAGACTAGTTTTTAGAAGGAGATCCATTAACTATCCTCAAATTGCACCAACTACCTGGGTAGGATTATGAACCTGTGTCCCCATTCTGTGGCACGGAGACAAATATTGACCGCGCTTGGAGGACCATCAACTCAATGAATGAGGCTCTTTGGTCTGCCTGAAACTTGTTGATCTTCCAGAGCAAGGAGTTGACCCTGACCGAGTGATGCAGACTGGTACATTCCAAGGTCCAGGACCACGTGCTGAGGGAAGCACTAAAGCCTGGGCAGCTGCTGCCAAGGCACAGTGGGGAAAGACCACCTTCTGAGGTCTTTCTGCCAAAGTTAAATAAGACCGTAAGACATAGGAGCAGAAATTAGGCCATTCAGTCCATCGAGTCTGCTCCACCATTCAGTCACTGCTAAGTTTCTCAACCCCATTCTTCTGCTTTCTCCCCGTAACCCTTGAGCCCCTTGACAATCAAGAACCTATCTATCTCCATCTTAAATATACTCAATGACCTGGCTTCCACAGCCTTCTCACAACTCTCTGGCTGAAGAGGTTTCTCCTTATCTCCATTCTAAGAAGTCTTCTCTTTATTCTAAGGCTGTGCCCTTGGGTCCTAAATCTCTCCTACCAATGGAAACATCTTCACAAGGGACTCAAGTTCGATTCCAGCCACAGGTGACTGTCTGTGTGGAGTTTGCACATTCTCCCCATGTCTGCGTGGATTTCCTCCGGGTGCTCCAGCTTCCTCCCACAGTCCATAGATGTGCAAGTTAGGTGACTTGGCCATGCTAAATTGCCCATAGTGTCCAGGGATGTGTAGGTTAAGTGCATTAGTCAGGGAAATATAGGGGAGGGGAATGGGGGTGGGTGTGTTACTCTTCGGAGGGTTGTGTGGACTTGTTGGGCCAAATGGCCTGTTTCCACACTGTAGGGATTCGATTATGATCTATGATGAACATCCACTCTGTTCAGTATTCTGTAAGTTTCAATTAAATCCCCCCTCATCCTTCTAACTGGGGAGAATTGGGGTCAGTTGACTTATCAGACCCTCCTGGTGCCTCAAGTACATGTAAACATAATCTTGGTCAAGTAAGAGATGTCTTTAGTTTATTCGGATAGAGTCAAGTTCCAATGTTTGTGTGTTTGCATCTATACAGAACAAAACTGCACTTCTGACAATTTTTTATGAATAAAGTATATTTTTGAAATATAAAAATAAATCAGTTTGTGCCTCTGGATTTCCCCAATCCAGTCTCACATTACTATCACACTATAACCTTCCTAAGTTGCTGAAGGCACCACTACTAATGGGGAAATGATATGCCTGAGATGTAGAAGAGGCCAGAGTTAGTGAAGTGCAAAGATCTCAAGAGTTGGAGGGACAGAAGGAACTTACAGAGATATCTGGGGTATAGGGGCTGGAAGAGGTTGCAGAAATATAGAGAGTTATAGGGGATGAGGAGGTTACAGAGTTATGGAGGGTTACAGGGGGTGGAGGAGCTTAGAGAGATTAAGAGGGTTTCGGCACTGAAGAAGGTACAGAATATAGAGGGTTATAAGGGATGGAGGAGGTTACAGTGTTAAAGAGTCTTTTAGGCGATAGAGGAATGCAGGATGGAGGAATGAAGGGGTGTAGGGGGCTGGAAGAAGTTACAAAGATAGGGAGGGGCATAGTGACTGCAGGAGGTTACAGAGGTAGGGAGGGGGCATAGTGGCTGGAGGAGGTATGAAGTTAAATACAGTGGATATTGAAAGAGAGTTGAATGTTCAGGTGCATTGATCTTTCAAACACCAGGACCAGATGCAGAATGCTAATGGAATGTTGGCCTTTATTTCGCAGGGACTTGAATACAAGGATGCAGAGGTGATGCTGCCGTTCTACAGAACGCTGGTTCAACCCCACCTGGAGCACTGAGAGCAGACCTGGCCAGCTCAAGGAGGATAGATTGGAGGGTGTATCCAAAGAAAGTTTACAAGAATGACCCATGGACTTCAGGGGGTAGGTTGTGTGGAGAGATTTTGCAAATTAGGCTTGATTCTTCTGGAAATTTAGAAAGTTAAGGGGTGACTTGATCAAACCCTAACATTAACATTAACAGGAAAAGACGGGATAGATGAAGATAAACAATTTCCATGAGTTGGAGATTCTGGGGTATAGTCTGAGAATTAGGGCCAGACTGCTCAGGAGAGATGTTAGAAAGCATTCTGACACACAAAAAATGGGAGAGGTTTGGAACTCTCTCCCACAAACAACAGTGGATGGTTTGGATCAGTTGTTAATTTTACAGCAGAGATTGATTTCTTTTTTTAATCAGCAAACATGTTCAGGCAGGTAATGGGAGAGGGGTCACAGATCAGCCAGGATCTCATTGAATGGAATAGGCTCGAGGGGCTGAATGGCCTACTCCTGTTCCTATACTCCAAGGAACAATTTTAACTCCACGATGATTGGAGAAGCGTCACTGGACTGGAAACGTTCACTTTGGTTTCTCTCGGTAGGTGCTGAGTTTCTCCAGCAATTTCAGATTTTGTTTCAGATCTTCAATATCCACAGTATTTATTAATTCCACAATGGGATTTGGACTTCAGTCTCCAACCAGAAGCATAAGTACTTTGGTACTGTCGCCCCTGGGTATGTGATTTGTTTATTGTCTGTTGACATTAAACAATTCCAGATCCCTTTAAGAGCAGAACCCGGAAGCCGGCCGGCTGCTTTTCCCCTCACTCTCTGTCAGTTTCATTGTAAGAACTTGCTGAGAGTTTCAGAAGTTTGAAACTTCTCTTTCCTGACCTCTCCAGCAACTCAGGGAAACTTTGTCAACTATTTCCGAAGACAAGAAAACAGTTCTCAGACGTTTGGAGCAGTGTGTTCCCTGGTGAGTGTCCTGCTCCCTGGGTGTGTTCCCTGGAGGTTATTCCTTTTTGTGTTTGTAAAAGGGGGAAAAAAAATAACCCGCAATCTGAGTGAGCTCAGCTTCTCTCCCTCAGGAACCAGGGCAATCTCGGCCTCCGCGCTTTCCTGTCGGGTCCTTTTTTACTCTTATCTCTTCCTGTCCCCCTTTTGTCTCTCCCATTTTTCTGTCTTTTTTTTGTTTTTCTCTCCCCAATTTTCTCTCGCTGCCAATGCCAATTCTTTCTCTCTCTCTCTCCCTGTTCCCGACCCCCCCCTCCCCTCCCTGTTCCCGACCCCCCCCCTCCCTCCCTGTTCCCGACCCCCCCCCCCTCCCTGTTCCCGACCCCCCCCCCCTCCCTGTTCCCGACCCCCCCCCCCCTCTCCCCGTTCCCCCCCAGCTCTCTCCCCGTTCCCCCCCAGCTCTCTCCCCGTTCTCCCCTCGCCTCTCTCCCCGTTCCCCCCCCCCTCTCTCCCCGTTCTCCCCCCCTCTCTCTCTCCCCGTTCTCTCCCCCCCCCTCTCTCTCTCCCCGTTCTCCCCTCTCTCTCTCCCGTTCTCCCCCCCTCTCTCTCTCTCCCCGTTCTCCCCCCTCTCTCTCTCCCCCGTTCTCCCCCCCTCTCTCTCTCCCCGTTCTCCCCCCCTCTCTCTCTCCCCGTTCCCCCCCCCCTCTCTCTCTCCCCGTTCCCCCCCTCTCTCTCTCCCCGTTCTCCCCCTCTCTCTCTCTCTCCCCGTTTCCCCCCCTCTCCCCGTTCCCCCCCTCTCTCTCCCCGTTCCCCCCCTCTCTCTCCCCGTTCCCCCCCCTCTCTCTCCCCGTTCCCCCCCCCTCTCTCTCCCCGTTCCCCCCCCTCTCTCTCCCCGTTCCCCCCCCCTCTCTCTCCCCCGTTCCCCCCTCTCTCTCCCCGTTCCCCCCCCCCCCCCTCTCCCCCGTTCCCCCCCCCCTCTCTCCCCGTTCCCCCCCCCCCCTCTCTCCCCGTTCCCCCCCCCCTCTCTCTCTCCCCGTTCCCCCCCCCCTCTCTCTCTCCCCGTTCCCCCCCCCTCTCTCTCTCCCCGTTCCCCCCCCCTCTCTCTCTCCCCGTTCTCCCCCCCCCTCTCTCTCCCCGTTCTCCCCCCCCCTCTCTCTCCCCGTTCTCCCCCCCCCTCTCTCTCCCCGTTCTCCCCCCCCCTCTCTCTCCCCGTTCTCCCCCCCTCTCTCTCCCCGTTCTCCCCCCCTCTCTCTCCCCGTTCTCCCCCCCTCTCTCTCCCCCGTTCTCCCCCCCCCTCTCTCTCCCCGTTCTCCCCCCCCTCTCTCTCCCCGTTCTCCCCCCCCCTCTCTCCTCCCCGTTCTCCCCCCCCCTCTCTCCTCCCCGTTCTCCCCCCCCTCTCTCTCCCCGTTCTCCCCCCCTCTCTCCCCTCCCCTCTCTCCCCCGTTCTCCCCCCCCTCTCTCTCCCCGTTCTCCCCCCCCTCTCTCTCCCCGTTCTCCCCCCCCGTTCTCCCCCCCCCTCCTCTCTCCCCCCCCTCTCTCTCCCCGTTCTCCCCCCCCCTCTCTCTCCCCGTTCTCCCCCCCCCCTCTCTCTCCCCCGTTCTCCCCCCCCCTCTCTCTCCCCCGTTCTCCCCCCCCCCCTCTCTCCCCGTTCTCCCCCCCCCCATCTCTCTCCCCCGTTCTCCCCCCCCATCTCTCTCCCCGTTCTCCCCCCCCATCTCTCTCCCCGTTCTCCCCCCCCATCTCTCTCCCCGTTCTCCCCCCCCCATCTCTCTCCCCGTTCTCCCCCCCCCCATCTCTCTCCCCGTTCTCCCCCCCCATCTCTCTCCCCGTTCTCCCCCCCCCATCTCTCTCCCCGTTCTCCCCCCCATCTCTCTCTCTCTCCCTCCCTCTCTCTTCCCCCCCCCACCGTTTCTCCCCTCTCTCTCCCCCTGTTTTTCTTCTCTCTCTCTCTCTCTCCCCCCGTTCTCTCTCTCTCTCTCTCCCCGTTACCCCTCTCTCTCTCTCCCCGTTCCCCCCCCTCTCTCTCTCTCCCTGTTCCCGCCCCCCTCCCTGTTTCCCCCCTCTCTCTCCCCCGTTCCCTCCCCTCTCTCTCCCTGTTCTCTCCCCCCCCCATTCACCCCCCTCTCTCTCCCCGTTCCTCCCCATCTCTCTCCCTGTCCTTTCCCCCCCCATTTGCCCCCTCTCTCTCCCTGTGCCCCCCCCCCCGCTCCCCCCCCCCGCTCCCCCCCCCCGCTCCCCCCCCCCTCCCCCCCCCCCGCTCCCCCCCCCCCCGCTCCCCCCCCCGCTCCCCCCCCCGCTCCCCCCCCCGCTCCCCCCCCCGCTCCCCCCCCCCGCTCCCCCCCCCGCTCCCCCCCCCCCGCTCCCCCCCCCCCCGCTCCCCCCCCCCGCTCCCCCCCCGCTCCCCCCCCCCGCTCCCCCCCCCGCTCCCCCCCCCCGCTCCCCCCCCCGCTCCCCCCCCCGCTCCCCCCCCCGCTCCCCCCCCCCGCTCCCCCCCCCCGCTCCCCCCCCCGCTCCCCCCCCCCCGCTCCCCCCCCCCCGCTCCCCCCCCCGCTCCCCCCCCCCGCTCCCCCCCCCGCTCCCCCCCCCGCTCTCTCCCTGTTTTCCCCGTTTTCCCCCCCTCTCCCTGTTTTCCCTGTTTTCCCCCCCTCTCCCTGTTTTCCCCCCTCTCCCTGTTTTCCCCGTTTCCACCTCCTCTTTCTCCCTGTTGCCTCCCCTCTCTCCCTGTTGCCTCCCCCCCCTCCCTTTTCCTCCCCCGCCCCCATTCACCCCCCCCTCTCTCCCTGTTCCCCCCCCCCTCTCTCTCCCTGTTCTTCCCCACCCATTCACCCCCGCTCTCCTCCCCCTCTCCCTGTTTTCCCCCCGTTTTCCCCATCTCTCTCTCTCCCTCTCCGTTTCCCCATCTCTCTCTCTCTCTCTCTCTCTCCCCATTTCCCTGTCCTCTCTCTCTCTCTCTCTCTCTCTCTCTCTTTCCCTCTCTCTCTCTCTGTCTCTCTCCCTCTCTCCCTGTTGCCCCCCCATTCCCCTCTCCCTGTTCCTACCCCCCCTCCCTCCTTCCATCCCTATTTCTCCCTGTTCCCCTCCTCCCTCCCTATTCCCCTCCTCCCTCCCTATTCCCCCTCATCACCCCCCTCTCTCTCCCTGTTTCTCCTCCCCCATTCCCTCTCCCCCCTATTCTTCACCCCCCCCCCCCCACCATTTTGTCCCCATCCCCGCCAACTCCTATCTATCTCTCTCCCTGTTCGCCCCTTTCTGTCTCTCACCACATCTTGCCCGAAACTCAGTGTCACTCTGGATTTAAAAACATTGCCTTGAGGGCACAGCAGTGTGTTATCGACAGTGACTGGGAGTGTGGGAAATGGGGCTGATCTCGCAGGATGATTGCAATAACCACAGTTTCTTTCATTTTGTATAAATAACTTGGATGTTTAATCAGTAAAATTCCGCCATGTACCAATGACGCAAAAATCTGAGTAATTGCAAACTGTAAGGATGTAACGAGTTAATTGCAACAGAAACTGGAGAGCAGGCAGCAAAGCAGTGGTTGGAACTTAATGCAGAGAATTCTTCTCTTTGGGGACATCCCTGGCTGGGCCCAGCATTTATTGCCCTGTCCCTAGTTGCCCCTCGAGAAGGTGGGGATGAGCTGCCTTCTTGAACCGCTGCAGTCCATCTACTGTGAGTTGACCCACAATGCCCTTAGGGAGGAAATTCCAGGATTTTGACCCAGTGACACTAAAGGAATGGTGATATATTTCCCAGTCAGGATGGTGAGGGGCTTGGAGGGGAACTTGCAGGGGGGTGGTGTTCCCATGCGTTTGCTGCCCTTGTCCTTCTAGGTGAAAGTGGTCCTGGGTTTGGAAGGTGTTCTTCAAGGATCGTTGAATTTCTGCAGTGCATCTTGTAGATGGTACACGCTGCTGCTACTGAGCGTTGGTGGTGGAGGGAGTGGATGTTTCTGGATGTGGTGCCAATCAAGTGTCCTGGATGGTGACCTTCCTGAGTTTTGTGGGAGCTGCCCCCATCCAGGCAAGTGGGGAGTATTCCATCACACTCCTGACTTGTGCCATGTAGATTGTGGACAGGTTTTGGGAGTCAGGAGGTGAGGATTCCTAACCTCTGAGCTGCTTTTGTTGTCACAGTCTGTAAATGGCAGGTCTCGTTCAGTTTCTGGTCAGTGGTAACCGCGGAGATGTGGATTGCATTTCAACAGGAGGAATAGAGCGAGGTCATAGAGTCTTAAAGTATGCGAGGGATAAATCTTTGAAGGTGACAGGACATACTGAAACAATGTTTAGGAATGCTTCAGGCATCTTAGTCTTCATAGTTGGATTGGTCAGAGAGATTATACTGAACCTTTATAAAGCTCTGGTTAGGCCACAGCTACAGTATTGTGTTCTGCTCCAGTGACCACACATAAGGAGAGGTCTGAGGCTTCCTGAGAGAGTGCAGCTGAGATTAACCAAAATGATCGCAGAGCTGAGGGTGTGACGTTTTCCTTGGAGTACACAAGATTGAGAGGATTGGGTCCAATGGACAGAGAGACGCTGCTCCGATAAGCTGACCTTTACAAAGAACTCTTACACAGCTTTAAGAGTTTGGGCAAGAGGAGGCCAGTGGTGGAACGTGAAGAGAAACATTTTTGTACTCCGTGAGTGTTAGTGACGTTGAACCCTCTGCCTGAGGGTAGTGGAAATGGAAACCATTCAAAATTTCAAAAGGAACCTGAAGAGCAGCATTAAGCACTGACTTGATTTCTCTGTAGTGTGGGGGCTTGGATGTGATGTGCTGAATGACCTCCAAAGTTGCAATGACTTTATTCCAGTGACAAACCCCTTCCCCAATTCTCTCTCTCTTTTTTTTTTCTCTCGCTCTCTCTTTTTCTCTCTCTCTCTCTCTCTCTCTCTCTCTGTCTCGCTCTCTGTCAAGTTTTGGCAGCTGAGGTTATTGTGGCCTCTGAGGAGAGATTGAGTAGCCCGGGACTCTATTCATTGGAAGTTAGAAGAAAGAGGAGGGGGATCTTATAGAACCATATAAAAACATGAGGGGATTAGATTAGATAGAAGCAGGAAGATTGTTTCTATTTGTGGGTGAAACTAGAACTGGGGGCGTGGCCTCAAAATGAAGGGGAGCAGGTTCAGGACTGAGTTAAGGAGAAAATTCTTCACCCAAAGGGTTGTGAATCTGTGGAATTCATTGCCCAGTGAAGCAGTTGAGGCTGGCTCGTGGAATGTTGTTAAGGCAAAGATGGTTTTTTGAACAGTAAAGGAATTGAGGGCTATGGTGAGTGGAGCTAAAAAGACCAGTTGTGATCTTAGAGAGGCAGAGCAGGCTTGATGGACCAAATGGCCTACTCCTCCTCCCAGTTCTGATGTTACAACACTAGCCTGTTGCCCTTTTTGTTGCAGCCTTGAAACCGTGCAGTGGGTAAAGTGCTGAAAATGCTCCGTTATTTCTGGTGTGGCTGGTGTTTTTTATTTGTTCTTTCCTGGGATGTGGGTGTGACTGACAGAGCCAGCAATAGTTGTCCGTCCTGGATTGTTCTTGAACTGAGTGGTTCACTAGGGCCGTTCCAAGGGCTAGTTGAGAATCAGTCACGTTGCTGTGGGTCTGGAGTCACAGGTAGGCCAGAATGGGTAAGGAAGGCAGATTTCTACTTGGTATTAGCGATAGTTACCATGAGCAAAAAGAGAAATTGCTGGAAAAGCACAGCAGGTCTGGCAACACCTGGGGAGAGAAATCAAGAGTTAACATTTCTGGACCCACAACGTTAACTCTTGATTTCTCTCCACAGATGCTGCCAGACCAGCTGAGCTCTTCTAGCAATTTCTGTTTTTGATTTCCAACATTCACAGTTCTTTCAATTTTCATCATTATCATGGATCCCATTACTGAGATTAACTTCATATTCTAGATTTGTTCTAGAGTCACAGAGTCATACAGCACAGAAACGGACCCTTTGGTCCAACCAGTCCACACCAACCATAATCCTGAACTAAACTAGGCTCACCTGCATGCGCTTGGCCCATATCCCTCCAAACATTTCTTATTCCTGTACTTATCAAAATGTCTTAAATATTGTAACTGTAGCCACATCCACCACTCCCTCTGGAAGTTCATTGCACATATGAACTACTCTGTTTAAAAAGAAAAATTGCCCCTCGTTTTTTTTTTAATCTTTCTCCTCTCATTTTAAAAAATGCCCCCGAGATTTGAAATCGCACACCCTTGGGAGAAAACACCTGTCGCTATCCTTGCGTATGCCCCTCATTATTTTGTAAACCTCGATAAGGTCACCCCTCAACCTCCTACGCTCTGGTGAAAAACATCCCAGTCTATCCTTATAACGCAAGTCCTCCATACCCAGCAACATCCTGGTAAATCTCTTCTGAACCCTGTCCAGCTTAATAATATCCTTCCTATAATAGGGTGACCAGAACTGGACACAGTACTCTATAAGCGACGTGGAGTCACCAGTGTCCTGTGCAACCTCAACATGTGAAATATAACATTTCACTAAATGTCAAGGTAGCATTTGAACCCACAGAACATTAACCTGGGAATTTGAATTATTAATTCAGTGGGATTATTGCAAACCCATCATTTCCCCACTAAATAGTGAATTCAGTTTGCTTCCACATAGCATACTGCTACCTGCCAGTGATCACGAGGCCACACGTATGACTGAAACAAGATACAGACAGATTTATCAACATTCTTTTTAAAATGACGTATCCTCACATGCAATGTCAGCACAGCTAAGGATTTAATTGCCTAGACCTGTTGGGTTGGATGTCATTTATCAGACGAATTGCGCAAATGCCCCTCATTTAGATAAGCAAATCATTTTTGGATGAACTCAATTGGCAACTTTTTAAAGCAAGAAATTAGAAAGAAAATACTGGAAATCTGTAAATCAAAGGGCGGGGAGGAAGATGGATTTTCAGGTTTGCTTCCTGGCTGGAACTCCAAAATGTTGAACCTTATGTTTCTCTTGTTTCTTTAACTGCTCCATTTGTCCCTGCACTGTCATCCCTTTAGTTATTTAACCAATCCTGTCCTCCATCTTATCACGGTCATACCCCTCCCTTCATTACTGGCCTGAACCTGTTGTCTCACTGTTACTACATCTGCTGATAGGTCATCAGCCTGAGAGTCTCTCCCTCTTTCCCTCTTTCTCTCTATTTTGCTTGTGCACGCTCTCTCTCTCTCTCTCTCTCTCACACTCATGCTGCTTCACCTGCTGGGTCCAAGGCATTTGCTTTATTTTTATTACCTGGAATATCCTGAGTCAGCATCGTGGCTCAGTGGTTAGCACTGCTAACTGACTTGGGTTCAATTCCATTCAGGCGACTGTCTGTGTGGAGTTTGCACATTCTCCCCGTGTCTGCGTGGGTTTCCTCCGGGTGCTCCGGTTCCCTCCCACAATCCAAAAATGTGCAGGTCAGGTGAATTGACCATGCCAAATTTCCCATAGTGTTCAGGAATGTGCAGGCTAGGTGAGTTTGTCATGGGAAATGCAGGGATAGAGTGGGGCAGGATTGGATGCTGTTCAGAGGGTCAGTGTGGACTCAATGGGTTGAATGGCCTGCTTCCACGCTCTAAGGATACTACGATTAAGATAACTGCGTACAAAAAGTGAGGCTTAATAAGCACCTTTAAGACAGCAGCAGCTTCTCATTGTACTGGAGCAGACCTGACCCCTTCTAAGACAACCACCAGAATAAGTGCTGTGACAATCTTGTTCATGTTCCTGATTGCTGGTCCAAGTGACATTACCACATCTCCTGAAAACATGGATGGTGTCTTTAAACTTCCACTACCTTCTGAAGGAAGACATTCCTCCTTATCTCAGTCCAAGTTGACCTGCCCTGATTCTGAGACTGTGTCACCCCCTCCTTGTTCTGGACCTTGCTTCCCCCTGGAGGGGGTGTAGAAACCTCTCCCATGTTGTGCTATCCTGTTGTGCCCTGTCAGAATTTTGTAATTTTGAATGAAATCACCTCAGTCTCCTTCATTCCCTACTGATCAGCACATACATGGAAACAAAGGGTTTAGAGATGTTTTGTTTGCCCTGGCTGATGTGACATTCTTCAATCGCCAGGAAAGATGCCAGTTCTAGCAGTTCCATGGGAGTTTAGGGATCTGGCACCATTTTGAATCCAGTCTGATGTGGAATTGGTTTGATGTGATTTATGATTGTCACATGTGCTGAGATACAGTGAAAAGTATTGTTTTGCATTCTAACCGGACAAACATAAGGACATGGAGGTCCTGGGCCTCCTTCACCGCCGCTCCCTCACCACCAGACGCCTGGAGGAAGAACGCCTCATCTTCCGCCTCGGAACACTTCAACCCCAGGGCATCAATGTGGACTTCAACAGTTTCCTCATTTCCCCTTCCCACACCTCACCCTAGTTCTAAACTTCCAGCTCAGTAACTGTCCCCTTGACTTGTCTGGACTTGTCCTACCTGCCTATCTCCTTTTCCACCTATCCACTCCACCCTCTCCTCCTTGACCTATCACCTTCATCCCCCCCCCCACTCACCCATTGTACTCTATGCTACTTTCTCCCCACCCCCACCCTCCTCTAGCTTATCTCTCCATGCTTCAGGCTCACTGCCTTTGTTCCTGATGAAGGGCTTTTGCCCGAAACGTCTATTTCGAAGCTACTTGGATGCTGCCTGAACTGCTGTGCTCTTCCAGCACCACTAATCCAGAAACATAAGGACATCAGAGTAATACAACAGAATGCAGAATATAGTGTTGCAGCTACAGAGAGGGTGCAGAGAGAGATCAGCTTGAATATACGTGAGGTCTGTTCATACGTCTGTTAACAGTGGGGAGGAAGCAGTTCTTAAATCTGTTGGTCCTTGCTTTCAAATTTCTGTATCCTGCCTGGTGGAAGAAAGTATATCTGGGGTGGAAGGGGTCTTTGTTGGCTTTTTTCCCTGAGGCTGTGGGAGGTATAGACTGAGTCAATGGATGGAAGATTGGTTTATGTGATGGACCGGGCTGTGTTCACAACTCTGTAATTTCTCATGGTCTTGGGCAGAGCAGTTGCTGTCCCAAAGCTGTGATTCATCCGGATAGGCTGCTTTCTATTGTGCACCTATAAAAATCGGTAAGAGTCATTGTGGACATCCCGAATTTCACTAGACTCCTGAGGAAGTGGAGGGATTTGTAGCAGGGCACCTTTTAAAGAGAGTTCAGTCGAGTAATTCTCCACAGCCCTGCTCAGATGTGAATTCTAGAGAGAGAGAGATTCTCCCAATTATAACGCCCTTGCAGGCGATGGTTTTGTTTTTTCCAGTTTGTTTATTTTTGGTTTGGACAAAAATATAATGCAGCTGTTCCTGTGCAGACCTGTCAGTGTGGTTTTACGGTTCCCCTCTCCTGGGCTGTTCTGCTGCCTCATTCCTTTCCATTCCCACGTGCTCCCTGACATTTCTCTCCCCGCCTGCCGAATTCCAGCCTCCCTTGCAGACACTCGCTCTTCATGTTGCAGCCGCCCATGTTCTCTGGCTTCCTGTCTGTGGTTCTGGTCTGCTCCTTCCCGGCAAACCCACAGCGAGGCCACATCTGCACTGGACAAGTCACAGGGATTAACTCTTCACACTCTGTGCTGTTTTACCCGAGGCCAGCTGTTAGTTAACATTGTAACTGTCCTTGTCTTTAAGTTTCTGTCACCGCCAATCGAGAGCTAGGGATTGAACACTACACTCACAGGTTTTGTAACACATACAGAGACTGCTCAGCCCTTTAATACTGTCATGGCTGATCGATTTCAGTTGAGGGACAGGAGGTTTAGAGGAAATATTTTCTCACCCCCGAGGGTAATAGGCATCTGGAACTCACTGCCTCCAGGGTGGTAGAGACATAAACTCTCATAACATTGAAGAAGTGTTGAGATATACTGAGGCACACAAGGCTAACTGGCCAAAGACTGCAAAATGGGATAGGAATTAATTGTAATGGTCCTTAGATCCAAAGGCATTAAAGAATAAAGGACGAAAGTCAGAAACCGGGCACTGAGTTGGATGATCAGCCATGAATGGTGGAGCAGACTCTAAGGGCCGAATGGCCGATTCCAGTTCCTTTTTGCGTTATATAGTTGAGTTCTTGTTTTTGACTGGTGCAGGCACGATGGGCCAAAGGGCCTTTTTCAGTGCTGTAGACCTCTATGACTCTGACTCCAACCTACCCTCAACACTTTCCTTATCCAGAATCTCCCAACCCCTCACACGAAAACATTCAGGGATTCTGCTTCCACTGCCTTTGGATCAAACAAGTTGTAAAGATTCCTGGCCCCCTCTGAGGGCGAACGGAATTCTCCTTCCCTCAGGCTCTGAAATGGTGACCTACCTGAAAAAGACCCAGAACCATTGTGCAGCTCATCCTGTTGCTCTGAGATACAAGGTTGTGTATTCAAACCCTACTGCACAACGAGGGTTGCTCACTTTGGCTGGCTGAGGGAGTGCTGCATGGTCATTGAGCGGTCACCCTGTCTATCTGATCCAGTACCACCTCCTCCTCCTCCTCCTCCTCCTCCTCCTCCTCCTCCTCAGACATGCTTTGAAACCCATCTTCTAACCAAGTGCTAGAGTACACGGGGATCCATTCAAATCCAGTGCATTTCTGAAGCACCTATTATCAATGTTGATTTAGTGTTGCAAGAATGCAGATAATTGAATGGTGTTATTTGAAGAATAGCAAGATCCCAGCCAAAATTCCTCCTTGAATCAACACTGGGAAAGCATCATCTGGAATTACATGGAACTTACAACAGAGGTTCAGGCCATTTGGCTCAGTTTCTGCTGTTTGTGCTTCATGTGACCTTTGCCCCACCTCCAACTTCATCTCATTGTATTCCTCTATTGCTTTCTGCTTCCTGTTTCCTCTCTTCAGCACATCACTGCTATACATCCCCATGGTTGGATTTGAAGTTGTTCGATGATGACCATGTAACCATTCACAATTGTGAAAACCAATGCCAGTTGGAGGGGGGGAGATCTGCTGTCCTTTCCCCCCCCCCCCCATCTGGCCTACACGTGACTCCACCCCACACAGCGATGTGGTTGATTCTTAAATGCCCTCTGAAATCACCAAGCATTCCACTCCGTTTGAAGGCAGTTAGAGCTGGATGATAAATGTCGGCCCAGTCGTGTACGATTACATCCCATGAATAAGTAAACAAAGGAAAAACCTCATGACTCCAGAGAAGGAGCCTGGGGTTCTAGATTACTAGTCCAGTAGAGACCAGTTGCTCAGTTGGCTGGATAGCTGTTTTGCAATGCAGTGTGACACCACCAGCATGGGCTCAAGTTCCACTCTACTGTGGGGCATGCGTTTTAAGGTGAGAGGGGGTAAGTTCAAAGGAGATGTGAGGGGTAGTGTGGTTGCAGTTTGAAACACCCTGCCTGGATGGTGGTGGAGGCAGATACAAATAGGGGCATTAAAGTACCTTTTGGATAAGCACATGAATATGCAAGGAATGGAGGGATATGGATCAAGGGCAGGCAGAAGGGATTAGTTTAATTTGGCATCCAGTTCGGCACAACATCCTGTGCTGTACTGTTCTATGACTGAGGTTACCATGAAGAGAGCTATTTTCCGCGCAGTCTTTACATGCTGGTAGCTTGGCAGTTCTCCTCTCAACTGTTTAATTCTCCCTGATCCTATGCCTCCAAACGTCAGACTGTGTCATTGGCTTTTAAGATTGTCAATATACTCAATTCAAACTTGATTGGAGGTGGGTATTTTGGGGTATAATTGAAACCGATTGGCCGAATTAAAATTTGTTTTTGTATCCAGGCAACCAATTAATCGAGTTGTTCAACCAAATGTTTTTTTTTCCAGAGCACTTAGTGTCAGGTTGTCTTTGCTAGCTTTCAACTCTCTTAAAAGGTACAATACATCCACACCTTCATAAACACTAATGAAAGAGCAGCCCCTGTGGTCTGGTAAAACAGTGGTCACTTTATCTTGACCTATCCAATGACATTAGCACCACACCACCACCTCCCCTTTGCACTGAAAATCTCTGATCATCCCCCTTCATCTAACACAATAAACTCCTCTCCCTATTCCTTTCTCCTTCACATGTTTATCTAGCTTTCCTTCAAGTATCCCTACTCCTTCTCAAATTGCAATGAGCAGAATTCGAACCTGGTCCCCAGGAACTTAAAAAAAATCACCAGATTAATGGCTCAGCAGTAACACTATTAGGCCATTGCTTCTCAAGGACTCTCCTTCTTAATCTCTCTCCTCACCTGAGGGATGGTTAAACCACCACCAATTGTGTCTTTCTCTAATGTTATGAAAATATGGGTGTACTGTACCTTTGAGAGTTAAAAGCTAACAAAAACTACCTGTCAGCACCAAGTGTTCTGAAAAATAAAATGTAACATTTGATCGAACAACTCGATTAGCTGGTTGCCTGGACACCAAAACAAATGATATGTTATTAGATTAGATTAGATTACTTACAGTGTGGAAACAGGCCCTTCGGCCCAACAAGTCCACACCACCCCGCCAAAGCGCAACCCACCCATACCCCAACATCTACCCCTTACCTAACACTACGGGCAATTTAGCATGGCCAATTTACCTGACCTGCACATCTTTGGACTGTGGGAGGAAACCAGAGCACCCGGAAGAAACCCACGCAGACACTGGGAGAACATGCAAACTCCACACAGTCAGTCGCCTGAGGCGGGTATTGAACCAGGGTCTCTGGCGCTATGAGGCAGCAGTGCTAACCACTGTGCCACCGTGCCGAATAATATGATATATTATGATAAAGGGTGAACCTCTCTCTCAGTTAAAACCAGCAACACACAAAAGATTTATCCTATGCAGTAATCTGTGAAAATTCAATAAGCCAAGAACTAGTTGAAGTAAAAAATTAACAATTTTATTTCTTAAAGTATAACAGAATAATTAACTAACAACTATTTACAATTCCTTCCTCTACCCTATCTTTTACCTTCCCCTTTCACAATACTAGTCTGATAAAACTCCCAAACAAGATTTACAAAACAAAACATCTTATCTCAAAACCAGGCAGATTTCAGTTCCTCTCTGTATTCCTGTCTGTTTTTCTTCTTGGGGATTCTGCTTTACAGGTTACTGATCGATAAAGGTACCTTTTATGAGAGCTATTTTTCAGGCAGTCTTTACATGCTGGTAGCTTGGCGGTTCTCCTCCCAAGTGTTCAATTTCCCCTGGTCTTATACCCCCAGAGCATCAGATTATGTCATTGCTTTTTAAGATTCAGTATACTCAATTCAAACTTGATTGAAGATGGGTATTTTAGGGTATAATTTAAACTGATTGGCCAAGTTCAAATTTGTTTTTGTCTCCAGGCAACCAGCTAATTGAGTTTTCAACCAAATGTTACATTATATATTTTTTCAGAGTATTTAGTGCTATCAGGTAGTTTTGCTAGCTTTTAACTCTCTTTAAGGGGCAGTACATCCACACCTTCATAACACTAATGAAAGAGCAGCCCCTATGGTCTGGTAAAACAGTGATCACTTTATCTTGACCAATCTAATGACATTAGCACCACACCACCACCTCCCCTTTGCATTGTGAGTCTCTGCTCATCCCTCTTCATCTAACACAATAAACTCATCTTTCTATTCCTTTCTCCTTCACATGTTTATCTAGCTTTTCTTTCAGTGTATCGCTACTATTCCTATCAGCCATTCCCTGTGATCATCAGTTACACTATTTCACCAGTAAAGGTACTTCTCCAAAATCTTCTATTTACATTTCTTCGCGACTGTCTTATTTTGACCCTAAGTTCTGGGCTATCTGTATCCTGCTCCAAGTTGAATCATTATGACATCGAACCTACCAAACCCTTTGTTGTTTTAAAGAACTCTACAAGGTCAACCACAAGCTGAATGTTTCCTCAAGAAAAGAGCCAGTATTGACTACTCCATCTTCTTTGATATAACTTTTCAGTTCTGGTTTAGTTATTTATAAATCCTTTTTTCACGTGCTCCAGTGCCCTCGAATCCTTTTTCTAACCTACAGACCAAACCCATGAACCATGTTCCCAGTGTAGAACTATCTAAATTTAATACAACTTTGTCACTGTTTAACTTTTCACTAAACTTTTATAACTTAACTCCGTTCTACTGCTTGCTAAGTGAGGAATTTGTTGCACTATTTGATCATTCCCTTCAATGGTATGTGCAACAACAAGTGTAACAGCACTCTGAAGTTTTATATTGTATGTAAAGCGCATTGGGGTTTTGAGCAGGAATGAGGAAGTCTGATAACCTGTCCTCCTTTGACATGTACCTGACAGACTATGCAAGCCCTCGTTTAGTGTCAAATTTGAAAGGACTCCCTCAATACTGCACTGGGAGCATGGGTCCAAATTGTCCAGTTATAGAGTCGTAGAGCTGTACAGCACGGAAACAGATCCTTCGGTTCAATCCCTCCATGCCAACCAGATATCCTAAATTAATCAAGTCCCATTCGCCAGCACTTGATCCATATCCCTCCAAACCCTTCCTATTCATATCCCCATCCAGATGCCTTTTAAATGTTGTAATTGTACCAGCCTCCACCACTTCCTTTGGCAGCTCGTTCCATACACACACCACCCTCTGCATGAAAAGGATGCCCCTTACGTCTATTTTAAATCTTTCCCCTCTCATTTTAAACCGAAGCCCTGTAGCTTTGGATTCCTCGACCCTGGGGAAATTCAACCTGTTAAAGTTCTCGGCTTGGTTAATAGGGGCACGGAATACACGCTTTGTTAGCCAGATCTGACTTCTGTACGCCCCTGCGGAGTGCTTAGTGAAGGTTAATGTGTACCTGACAGTGCACCTATGCTTTGGGAGAGGAGTCTGGCTATTCCCTCCGCAAGGAGTAATCCCTGTGCCTCTTGCATGAGGGGCTGTCGGGTCTGGATCTGCTTGGGCCGTGGTTGGAGGTGATCAGTTCAGTGTACACCAACGCTGTGCTCCTAGTGTTCACAGACCCAGCTGTCTTGCGGAGGATGCCTGAGCACTGGGACGTCTGCTGCACTATGTCCACTGCAATGATTAACCGCAGCATGTATCCAGGGTGTCCATGGCTCCTCCCTCCCGGAGGAGCCCTGGTGCTCCATGTGGAGTACAAGTGTCCCCCAGTTTTCAAAAGTTCGCTTTACACTATTTTGCTTTCATGAAAGACCTACATTGGCACCTGTTTTTGCTAACTGAAAGAAGTCCCAAGACGATCTTCACTATTACAAGAAAAGGTGAAATTTTTCCCATGTAAATTAATGCTTCACTTTATGCCATTTTGGCTTACAAAAGATTTCATACGAACGCTCTTCTTTCTGGTTAGTACCACTCACCCCCTCTACCTGGGAGTCCATCTTTCCCCTGCCAAGGAATCCTGGCCGGCGAATTGGCACAAGTTGGAAACCAGGGGGACTACTCCCTCAAATTGCAATGAGGAGGATTTGAACCCTGGTCCCCAGGATTTTAAATGAATCACTAGATTAATGGCCCAGCGATAACACCACTAGGAAATTGCTTCCTAAGGCACCTCCTTCTCAATCTCTCTCCTCATAAAGCAGCTGGTGGCCGCCATGTTGTGGTACCAGCCGGTCACTTTGGTTCCTATCTCACCTCCCCGCCCCCCCACCCCAGCTTTGTCACCGACTGAGCTCGTCGGATGTTTCTGGGACAAGAGGCGATCCTGGGTGGCTGCTGGGATTCGGAGTCTCCAGTTGGAGGAGGGCAGTCGGATGTTGGCGTCCCTTCACACCCAGGTAGCAGCTTTCCGCCTTCAGACCCTGCAGAGATACCTTTACATTGAGCCTCCTCCAAGGTGGTGCGCCCTGGAGACGTGTCTCTCCCATACGGTGCGTCATGACTCGTGGCTCCCGTTCATGGAGTTGCCCAATCCTTGGGCCTTGCCTTTTTTACTTGGGCCTGGTCACATCTGGGACACAATTGGTTCACGCCAGAGCTCCCTGCAGGAACGATGGCTGTCATCAGGTAGCCGCTGCTCAGGTGCAAAGGGTCCTTCGTCAACACAGTCTCTGCTGGGTGAAGGAAGGGAACAGCCCAGGGACGCTGGGCTGACCAGAGTCGGGCACACGCTGGTTGGCGGAGGAGCGGGCTGGATGACGCTGGCCAAGAGGGCGTCTGCCAACGCCCAGTTCGTGACCCAAGCCATCCACGGCCTGAGCTGCTTGGCCCCGACACTCCCCACAGGATTGAGTCTGTTTAGGTGCATGGCAAGCTTCCAAACAAACCGAAACCCTGCCCGTTCCAGAACTCTGCACCAGCCCTGCACCGTGGATCCAACCCTCTCTCCAAATCTCCACCATCACTGGGGAAATCCTCCCAGTGTGTGCCCTGTATGGGCCAATGCTGCACACTGTCCGCATCCCCACCTTCAGCCACCACGCGGACATACCCTGGCTAGACGGTTTGGCCTCTGGCAATGGAGGTCCCCAGTGGAGAGTACTCTACGAAGGGGGGTTAAAAAAGAAATCAGTGGTTTTTATATAGTTTTTATGAAGTATTTTTAAGGTCAGAAGTGAGACTAGAAACACATCTATTGTGGATGTAGGTTTGCTCGCTGAGGTGGAAGGTTCATTTCCAGATGTTTCGTCACCCTACTTGGTAACATCTTCAGTGGGCCTCCAGGCGCAACACATCTATTTTAAATATGCATCCCATAAATCATATGTACATCCTCGTTGTTTAGTTTATTTGCAGATGATAATTAAATTATAAGTGTATTAGAAAAACAGTTTTTGGCAGTTAATCAAGATGTACGTTTCACAAGACGCTGCTCACAGTTTTAATTTGTTCAAAACCTGTTGTCACCTAAAACACTTCTGGCAAATTATTTTTTCTTTCACACCTCTGTATTCACTGACCCAGATTGGCTCTTGGTCAAGTTGAATCATAGAATCCCTACAGTGTGGAAGCAAGCCATTCGACCCATCAAGTCCACACCGACCCTCCAAAGAGCATCCCACCCAGATCCACCCTAGTGCCCTAACCCTGTAACGCTACACTTCCCATGGCTAATCCACCTAGTCTACACATCCCTGGATACTACGGTGACAAATTAGCATGGTCAATCAGCCTAACCTGCACAGTTTTGAACTGTGCAAGGAAACTGGAATATCCACACAGACACAGGGAGAATGTGCAAACTCCACACAGACACAGGGAGAATGTGCAAACTCCACAGACAGTCACCCGAGGTTGGAATTGAACCCAGGACCATGGTGATAAGAGGCAGCAGTGCTGACCACTTGTTGTCCCGTTTCCCCCCCACCTCAGTTGGGGCAAATTGCTCAGAGACACAGTAGAGTTTTATTTCCTCCATCTTTATTCCGGGCCCTGGGGGGAGAGAGAACAATTGCCCATGTGCACAGAGACATGAGTTCACTGTCTTCTCTAGAACAGCAGTTTCTCAATGAACTATATAGACATTTTACAGGGAGGAGCATCCAGATAAGGCAACATACATATTGACTGGGTGACCATTCTAATCAACGATTGTCAATCGTAAAAATTAAGCCATCTGCTGTTACACCATGAATATTTGGCTTCACATAATGAATCATTTTCACCTTGTTAAACTGACCTCAGTGAATGCTACCTCATATTGTTAAATGGCTCTACATAATGACTGCTTTTCCACCTTGTTAAACCATTACCCTTGCCTCCAGCACCCCATTGTTAACTGGTCTGAGTCATGCTCAGCTGAACCTCTTGTTTTACAATACTCAGAACTTAACTTTTTCCCTACCTGCTTATATCCTATACACATCCTCACACTGAGCCACTGTGCTGTAACAAGTAACAGCTTGACTTTAAAAGTCTCACCCTTGTTTTCAAATCTCTTTGTGTCCACTGCCTAAACCTTGAAATCTCCTCCAACCCTGTGACTCCTTGAAATATTCTTCACTGTGGGGCCCTGATTATATTACTCCACCACTGGTGGATGGGGCTCCAGTCTCTGGAACTTTCTCCCTGACCCTTGACCTCACATTTCTCCTTTTCAAGACACTGCTTGACACCAACCTCTGACCAAACCCACAGTCTGCCCACCTGACATCCCCCGGTGTGACTCCATATCGATGTACTTTGCTCCTAGGTAATTTTGTGAAGCACTGTGGGATGATCATGCCAAATTGTATTAAATACAGTCTGTTCTTCTATAAAGTGATTGTTGCGTTCTTGTGAAACCCTTCGTTATAGAAAAATCACACTTTAGAAACAGCCAACACACGTTTTAAAAGTTTGCGCTTTAGAAACAGTGTCCCCATTTTGTAAAATCATGTTACAGTGAATTCTCATTGATGAAACCTGCATTATTACAGAACGATCTGTATATTGAGTCATACAGCACAGAAACAAACCCTTCAGTCCAACCAGTCCAGGCCAACCATAATCCCAAACTAAACTAGTCCCACCTGCCTGCTCCTGGTCTATATCCCTCTAAACCTTTCCTATTAATGCAATTATCCAAATGTCTTTTAAATGTTGTAACTTGTGCCTGCATCCTCCACTTCCACAGAAAATTCATTCCACACGTGAACCACTATGTAAAAAAATTTGCCCCTCTTGTCTTTTATGAATCTCTCTCCTCTCACCTTAAAAATATGCCCCCTACTCTTGAAATCCCCTATCCTAGGGAAAGGACATCCACCATTAACCTTATCTATATCCCTCATGATTTCATAACCCTTTATAAGGTCAACCCTCAAAGTCCTATGCTCCAGTGAAAACGTCCCAGCCTATCCAACCTTTCTTTATAGCCCAAACTTTCCATGCCCTACCACATCCTGGTAAATACTTTCTGAACCCCCTCGAGCTTACTAATATCCTTCCTATATCAGAGCGACCAAAACTGGACACAGTACTCCAGAAGAGGCCTCCCCCATGTCCTGTATAACCTCAATGTAAAGTCCGAACTCCTATACTCAAAGGGTCTGAGCAATGACGGCAAGTGAGACGGAGACAGCTCAGGTGTGCAGTCAATGAAGTTGTTGTGATTGTGCCCAATTCTTTGACAATCAACAGGCTGTTCCTTCCCGTAATGTATTCCAGTCGCAAAATACTTCATTGGGCCTTTTCCGAATTGTGATTCCTTGCTGTTGCACTTGGAACTTTGATCTCGAAAGGTAGCTCGGTGGTTAATACTGCTGCCTCACAGCACCAGGGACCCCGGGTCAATTCCAGCCTCGGGCGACTGCCTGTGTGGAGTTTGTACGTTCTCCCTGTGTCTGCATGGATTTCCTCCCACAGTCCAAAGATGCGCTGATAGGGTGAAGTGGCCATGATAAATTGCCCATGGTGTCCAGGGTTGTATAGGTTAGGTGCATTAGTCAGGGGTAAATATGGGAGAAGACTGTAGGGGAATGGGTCTGGGTGGGCTCCTCTTTGGAAGGTTGGTGTGGCCTTGTTGGGCCAAAGGGCCTGTTTCCACACTCTTAGGATTCTATGAACAGTACATGATGGTTTCTGTTTCTGTTGTCTCCTTTAGCTCTGTGATGGGAACAGACTCTCAGGATCGCAGGATGGTGGTGAATAAGCAGTACAGTGAGGAGAGGCACAGCCTCATCGTCCTAAAGAATGAAACCAAACTGGTGATGGAAGCCTTCCTCCAGAGAACGGTGATGTTAGAGGAGGGCGCGAATGTAGGTCATGTCGGTCGATATTACCATGACAGCAGGAAGTTCATTTCAACGTAAGTCTCGTGATCCCTTGTCAGAGATGATTGTCCTTTTTGAGGTCGCTGAGGGGACAACATTTCTTGGTCTACAGGGAATGGGGGGGGGGGGGGGGGAGGATGTGTAATATTCAGATTGTACAATTTTAGGGGAAGTGATAGCCTACCACTGGATTCTTAAGCCACAGTCCTAGTGATGTTCTGGGGACCCAGATTCAAATCCCACCACAACAGATGGTGGAAGTTAAATTCAAGAAAAATCTGGAATTAAGAGTCTAATGATGAATCCATTGTTGATTGTCGGAAAAACCCACCTGGTTCACTGAAGTCCTTTTGGGAAGGAAACTGCCATCTGGACTACATGTGACTTCTGACCTAAAATGTCAGATGTGGTTGACTCTTAACTGTCCTGTGGGCAAATAGGGATGGGCAATAAATGCTGACTTCAGCAGCAATGCCCTCATCCTCTCAATGATTGAAAAAAAACAACTCCAGCTTGGAAATTCCATACAAGTCTCTGAAGGTTTTCCCACAAGAGCAGCGAGGACGTTGAGGGATGGAGTAAAGATTGTCTGGATTGAGGCCTTTTGGGTGTGGGTCAATTACAATACTAATGCATCAACTGCCAAACGCAAGCATAACAGATCTCCAAGCTTGGGATTAAAGAAGGCAGGAGTCTTGGCATTTCTTCAATCCCTCCTTTCCTGACCACTTCCCAGAAATTTCCTCCAAAGCCTCCGCACTCTTCCACTCCACACTGATACTGCATTATGCCAACCTGCTACTGATGAGGTGATGATTTTGTGATATTATCACTGGACAAGAGTCCCGGGTAATGTTTTGGGGTCCCAGGTTCGAATTCCGCCACAGCAGAATTCAATGAAAATCTGGAATTAAGAGTCTAATGATGAATCCATTGTCGATTGTCAGGGAATAACCCCATCTGGTTCACCAAAGTTCTTTAGAAAATGGAAACTGCCGTCCATACCTGGTCTGGCCTACATGTGACTCCAGACCCACAGCTATCTGGGTGACTCTTAACTGCCCTCTGGGCAATTAGGGATGGCCAATCAATTCTGGCCTAGCCAGTGATGCATCCATCCTGTGAATGAACTAAAAAAAAAATCACTTGTTCCTACCCAGATCCACCAATGATCACAGTCTGTGACAGCCCCCTTTCTGGTAATGGGGAAGGCTATGACTTAGTGGTATTATCTCTAGACTAGTTCCCTAAGACCCTGGGGACTCCAGTTTGAATCCTGCCATGGAAGGTGATGGAATTTGAATTCAATAAAATCTGGAGTTAAATGTTCAATGATGACCATCTGGTTCAACTATAAATGTAAGGAAAAATAATTTTTGGCTGTTAACCAAGATGTTAGGTTTCACAAAACAGTGCACCTGATTTTCAACCTGATGCCCAAAAAGGCATCTAGATGGGTATATGAATAGGAAGTGTTAAGAGGGATATGGATCAAATTCTGGCAAATGAGACTAGATTAATTTTAGGATATCAGGTCGGTGTGGATGAGTTGGACCAAAGGGTCTCTTTCTATGCTATATGGCTCTAAAACCTGATGTTGCCCAAAACTCAGCATGACCTGGCAGCAAATCCTGTTTTCCCCTGTAATTCCTGACCCTCATTGGCTCCTGCTCTGGTTCACTAACGCCCTTCAGGGAAGGTCATCTCTGGCCTACATGTGACTCCAGACCCACAGCAATGTGGTTGACTCCTAACTGCCCTCTGGGCAATTAGGGATGAGCCACAAATGTCCACATCTCATAAATGAATCCTATATATATTTGTTAGTGTGCATATTTAAAATTTCCTTTTTTTTTTAAAAAAGAAGTCCAAAGAGTTCAGACTCTAACTCGGCCGTGAAATCTCACATCCGGCGAAAGTCGAATCGTAAAGGGAGTTTGGAGCAGGAAACGGAGGAGGAGAGGAAGAGGAGCCTGAGGCGAACGGAAGGAGCTGAGGACAATGACGGTTGGGATACCGAGGATGAGGAAATCGCCAAGGCCGAAGAGAAAAAACACGGCTTCAGGACAACGATTAAGAAGCTGATCAGGCGGCAGAGGAAGAAAACCAGCAGTGACAAATCTGTCAAAAAGTCCAAGGATTCTTTGGATCTACTTGAAGATGATGGATCTGGGAAGCATGGCGGTAGAGGTGATTCAAAGAGCAATTCGATGAAAAGGCAAAAGAATGTGAACCATTTGATCTCTGGCACACACAGTCCAGTGGAGGTAGACACCTGCAATGTGAGGGAAGAGGCTGCAGAGGAGACCAGTAAACATAGCTCCAAGAAGAGTGGCACCAAGAAACTTTTCAATCTGTTTCGGAAACATTCGCAGGGGAAAGTTGGAGAAGCTCCCGTCGTGCTGGAGAACAATCAGGAGCCCAGGCCTTCCTCACCACGGCCCAGTACACTGCACCTGATGACTGACCACATGGACAGCATGGACAAAGGTGAGCATTTCCTCCCGCAATGTTTATTGGCTCCTTTTTTGAAGAGACTCCTTTTCAAGGGGATAGAATTGGAAGGCAGGGCAGCTCCATCAAGAACGTCTAAGCTCTGAGATTTTTGAGTGTTCGTATCAGATGACTTGGAAATCACAGGACAGAAATTAACAACACTGAATTTAAAGATTTGATGGAGAGTAAAGTGATGGTGTTGAGGAATAGATTAAACTTGATATTGCTGTGTGTTTTAAACTCTCTTTTGAAACTGTGTTCCATATTGAGACTTCTCTTGTTGAGGAAACTCTGTAGCCTCATGATAACGTCAATACTATTCTGAGCATGCCCATCAGTTTGATCTCTGGTATGGAGATAGACATTGTGTGTGGACCTTGGAGGTCTGTGCACAGAAAAAATAAGTTGGAGAGAGATTTTTGGAATCAGAAGATTGGGAACAGGTCCTTCGGCCCAACAAGTCCAGACCAACTTTTCGAAGAGTTACCCACCCAGACCCGTTCCCCTACCCAATTTTCCTACATTTACCTTGACCAATGCACCTAACCTACAGCGGCACAGTGGTTAGCACTGCTGCCTCACAGCGCCAGAGACCTGGGTTCAATTCCCGCCTCAGGCGACTGACTGTGTAGAGTTTGCACATTCTCCCCGTGTCTGCGTGGGTTTCCTCCGGGTGCTCCGGTTTCCTCCCACAGTCCAAAGATGTGCAGGTCAGGTGAATTGGCCATGCTAAATTGCCCATAGTGTTAGGTGAAGGGGTAAATGTAGGGGAATGGGTGGGTTGCGCTTCGGCGGGTCGGTGTGGACTTGTTGGGCCGAAGGGCCTGTTTCCACACTGTAAGTAATCTAATCTACATATCCCTGAAACAGTATGGGCAGTTTAGCATGGCCAATTCACCCATCCTGCACATCTTTGGATTTAAACACCATGTTATTTTAAATTCTGGGATCTGACTTATCCAATTGTTGGAAGGTCTGGGATCATAACAATACTCACCATTAAATCTAATCAGGAGTTCAGGGCAAACTCCTTTAATCTTCTTTAAGTTTTAGTCACACAGGGCATTGGTGAGACTTCATCATTAGTATTGTACTCCGAGGAGGATGTTCATGCATTGGAAGCGGTTCAGAGAAGGTTTACCAGATTAATCCCTGGACTGAGTGGACTGCCTGATGAGGAAAGGCTGGGATTTGTATCCTCTGGAGTTTAGAAGAATCAGAGGTGATTTAATTGAAACATATAAGATTCCGAGGAGATTTGAACAGGTGGATGTGGAAAGAATGTTTCCTCTTGTGGTAGAACTAGGGAGTCATTGTGTATAGATAAGAGGTCACCCATTTAAGACAGATGAGGAAACAGTTTTTTTTTGAGGATTGAGAGTTTTTGGAATTCCCGTCCTCAAAAGGCATCAATGCCAAATCTTTTCTTTAAATTAAGGCAGAGAGAGATTTTTGATGAATCTTCGAATCTCTGCAGTGTGGAAGCGGGCCATTCAGCTCATTGAGTCCACTCTGATCCTTCGAGGGGCATCCCACCCAGATCTATCCTATCCCTGTAACCCTGCATTTCCTCTGGCTAATTCACCGAGCCAGCATATCCCTGGACAACTTCCCATGGCCAATCCACCCAACCTGCACATCTTTGGACTGTGGGAGGAAACCGGAGCACCTGGAGGAAACCCACACAGAGAAAAGGCAAACTCCACGCAGACGGTCCAAGTGTGGAATTGAACCCGGGGCAGCACTGAGGCGGCAGTGCTAACCACTGAGCCACTGTGCCACCCCATGGGGATGACCAAGCAGATAAAGGATTATAGAGAGGGGATGCAGAGTTGAGGTTAAAATCTGATCAACCATGATCTTATTGAAAGCTAGAGTAGGCTTGAAGGTCTGAGTGGCCTCCTCTTGCTCCTTGCTGATACCCAGAGAGTGCTGAGTATGTGGAAGTTGCTATTGCACGGAGGAATTGAGCCAGATAGCCGAGACCAGCCTGAGAGACAGGGAGGGAGAGAGAATGTGTTGATTGAGTTGGCTGAGGATGGAAGAGCAGAGGCTTATGTGCAGGGAAGGCAGTGATGTAGTGGTAATATTATTGGACCAGTAACTGCTAATCCTGGGGTCGTGGGTTCAAATCCAACCATGGCAGCAGCAAGATGTTTGTGGGAACTTGCGTCACGCCAGATGGTCATCACATCTTTTGCGTCAAGTTTTTCAGTAGCTAATGGAATTGAGTGGCACAGGAAGATTAGAAAGCTAGTTATTAGAATCCTTACGGTGTGGAAACAAGCCCTTCGGCCCAACAAGCCCACACCAACCCTTCGAAGAGTATCCTGCCCAGACCCATTCCCCTACATTTACCCCTGAAGCATGCACCTAACCTATACATCCCTGAACACTATGGGCAATTTAGCATGGCCAATTCACCTAACTCCAACGTCTTTAGATTGTGGGAGGAAACTGGAGCACCCGGAGAAAACCCCACGCAGACACTGGGAGAATGTGCAAACTCCACACAGACAGTCGCCCAAGGAATCAAACCCGAGTCCCTGATGTTGTGAGCCACTGGGCCACCTTTAATGGCACCTGTTCTGATGTGGCCCAGTGTCACACTGACCTTTTGTCATGCAGAATGGAAACAGACCCTTCGGTCCAACCAGTTCACGCTGACCATGTTCCCAAACTAAACTAGTCCCACCTGCCTGCTCCTGGCCCATATCCCTCCAAACCTTTCCTATTCATGCACTTATCTAAGTGTCTTTTGAACATTGTAATTGTGCCTGCATCCACCACTTCCTCAGGAAGTTCATTCCACATGGGAAACACCTCTGTGTTTTAAATAAAATTGCCCCTCATGTCTTTTTTTAAATCTCTCTCCTCTCACCTTAAAAAAATCTTCCCCCATAGTCTTAAAATCCCCCGTCCCAGGGAAAAAAACACCTGCCATTCACCTTATCTGTACCCCTCATTATTTTATAAACTTCTATCAGGTCGCCTCTCAACCTCCGACATTTCAGTAAAAATCGTCCCAGCCTATCCTCTCTTTATAACTCAACCCTTCCATACCCAGCAACATCAACCAAGCGTAAAATGGAATAAATAAGAGCAGGATCAAGCCATTTGGCCAGTCAGCACCATTTCCCTGCACTGTTCCTGTTTCCTTGTTTGCCATTAATCTGTGGAAGTCTGTCAGATGCTGTCTTGAACATGTCCAATGATTGCGTTTCCTCAAGGGGAGAGTCTCACCATCCTATGAGTGAAGAAAATGCTACTCTTCCCAGTCCCAAATAGCCTAGGTCAGAAGTCACATGACACCAGGTTATAGTCCAGTGGGTTTATTTGAAACCGCAAGCTTTCGGAGCGCTGCTCCTTCATCAGGTGAGGTAATCACTTCACCTGTCGAAGGAGCAGCACTCTGAAAGCTTGTGATTGCAAACAAAACCGGTTGGATTCTATCCTGGTGTTGTGTGACTTCCGACTGCATCCAACACCAGCACCTCCACATCAAATGGCCTACCCCTTATTCTGAGACTCTGGACCCTGGTTCTAGACTCCACCCCCCCACCCCCACCACCACCACCACAGGAAGCATCTTACCTCCATCCACGCAGATAATCTGTTTCTTGTTGATGTCAATGTGAATTTCAGAGATACTTATTGGTGCTGGTCTTGCCTTTTTGATCATTGAAATAGTGACAGGTGGGCAAGGCCTCAATTTAAGTTTCACCCCAAAGGTGGTGTAGCACTCCCTCAGGTCTGCACTTGGCGTTTTGTGTCCGACTGTGCGGTGTGGGATTACAGGGCTGGGCCATGACCAGCACTGACTCACATCTGAGCCTCTCAGGAGGGAATTCTTTTCCGTTTTGTAGCCATCCTGCCTGTTCACCTCAAATTTTGTTCAACTGTTTCCAGGGTTAGTCCAAAGTGAGAAGGTGGAATTCTATTCGAAAGTGGCCAAGAAGTTGGATAAATTAGCTCAGCAATACTGCGCGCAGTCAGATGTTGACCGACTGAGCCCGAGCATCGAGATTCGCGTGTCAGAAACGGGTAAGTGCTGTCTGAAGGTCCAAGCGGGGTTTGAGGTGTGTGAGAGGGGAAGGGTTGAAGGATTGGGGACCTCCGGGCGGTGGGAGGGAAGAGAGAGGCAGAAGGCTTTGAGTCCCTGAGAGTGCACGGCTGAGAGGGGAGGGAGTTTCTGAGCCCACCCCGGGGCTGGAGGGAGTTTCTGAGCCCACCCCGGGGCTGGAGGGAGTTTCTGAGCCCACCCCGGGGCTGGAGGGAGTTTCTGAGCCCACCCCGGGGCTGGAGGGAGTTTCTGAGCCCACCCCAGGGCTGGAGGAAGAGGCTATGGCAGCCAGAGAGATGGCTGCTGAGGGAAAAGGCAGCTTTGAAGGGTTCAGGGATGGTGGAGATGGCTGGGGACAGAGCTCTGACACCTGAGGAACAAGAGAGGGTGAAATGTGGCCCACTGGGTGATCTGAGTGTTTGGGTGGTGGGGGGGCAACACAAGGGAATGTTCCTTTTTAACATTCTCTGAAAAGTTGCGGGAGAACTTTGAACTTCTAATTTTTCTGATAGGCAAAGTTCCTAAAGGATAAATGTCCTTTCCCATCTCTGCCTTTCATCCAAACCTTCCCTCCTTCCTAGAGTCTGTGGAGAGATGAGAGTTGGATAGCAGTCCCAGTAAGGATAATGAGCTATAGTCATTCAGCATGGAAGTAGATCCTTCGGTCCAACTTGTCTATACTGAGCTGGTATCCCAGACTAAACTAGCCCTATTTTGCCTGCATGTGGCCCATATCTCTCACTGTAGTTTTGCACAGAGGCCGAGTGAATTGGTATGACTCCAAATTCGCTCCATGTCGGTGCGGTACCACCAACTGACGTCTGCTCTTGTTTGATTTGTCCAGCGAACGATAATGATCCACAGAATACGGTGACGGAGAAGGAGAAGATGATCGAGAAGATCGTGCTGTTGTTACAGCAACAAGGAGATGGAATCAATGAGAAGGTGAGGACGGCCCTAAGGCAGGGGTGTGGTTGCCATGGAGATCTGATCTGACAGAACCCACAGTGACCCTATCCCAGCTCTCACTGCCTTTTAGAACTGCTTCCCATATTCGAGTATAACAGGGGCACACGGGAGGATATTCTGCCCATCATATCTGTTCTGTCCCTGTGAGAAAGCTGTCAGGCTTAGTCCCCATTTGTGGAGGTTGCTAATGACCAAATGTACCTTTTTTTAATTAAGAATTTAATATTGAATCAGTGTCCACTCCCTTTTTCAGGTCGAGTGTTCTGGATCACAAAAGTGCAGTTTGCATTGGCTTATCTTCAAACTGTATTTTCTCTCTGGGACTAGTGGATGAAGCAGGTGGAGTGGTTAATGGGGACAGGTTGAGCTGGAGGAAGAGGGGAGTGAGTACTGCTGGTGGGTTCATTACTGAGCCCACCCCCCAGTGAGTATGAGACACATTCACTCGTGGGCATCACTGGCTGAGCCAGCATTTATTGCCTGGCCCTGGTTGCCCCTTGAGCAGGTGGGGTGGGAAGCTGCCTTCTTGAACTGCTGCAGTCCGTGTGCTGTGGGTTGACCCTGAGGGAGGGAATTCTGCTAAACATCGAGTCACAGTCTTAACAAGCAAGAGTGTGTGTTGGGACAGGGGGTGGGGAATACACCTTGGCAAAATGGATTAAGCCTTCATGGAATTTAATTACCCAGTCTTACAATTCCTGTTACTCATGGGAACAAGAGTAGGCCTTTCAATCCCTCAAGCCTGTTCTACCATTTAACACGATCATTGTTGATCTAACTCCATACACCTGGTCTTTGGTCCATATTCCTTTGCTGAACAAAACTTACCCATCTCAGGTTTCAAATGTAGGGGCTGATCCAGCACCCGCTGCTGTTCTCCTCTCCCTGCTGACTTTCCCACTGGGTTTAGAGGGGGGTGAGCTGTCACATCCCCTGCCCAGGCTCAGCCGTGTAAACACACCAAACAAAATAAAACCCCTTCCCAAAACCTCGTGGTAAAATAGTCGGAGGTACGGTATGAAAAGTAAACGTAGGCGCAAGACTGTTTCTGGAAACTGTGTTGAAGCTGAAACCTGTTTCACATTAAACTCTCCGTTCCCGTAGATGAAGGAAGACCCGGTTCTCCAACGGACCGTGAGCCGCATGTCCTTCCGGAGCTTCTCCCATTTGGTGGACATCTTCACGGCCAATATCGAAGAGCAGCACGGGGGTCCCGCTGCCAGTCCCGAGCTGACCAAGATCGCGCTGACCATGGAGCTCACCCGCAGGGTTGCTGGGATCAGCAGCCATCCTGTGCAGCAGCTGATGGGATACAGCATGCAGTACATGGACATGTTCGTGCCCTGGCTACAGGAGAATGGCGGATGGGTGAGTGCACTGGCCTCTTCCCCCCCCGGGGGGGTAACATCAGCTTCATTCGGGTCCTCACACCCGACGGGGGAGCAAGCACCTCCGTCCTTTTCTAAAGGTGGTAAACCCCTGTGTGATCTCCCAGTACAACAGGCAACACCACGTGCTGACTGTTGTCAAATCTTTTCTTTCAATCTGTATTCATTCACAGGATCAGGGCGTGCTCGTTGGCATTTATTGTCCATCCCTAATTGCCCAGAGGACAGTTAAGAGACCCGTTACTGTGGGTCTGGAGTCACATGTAGGTCAGATCAAGTAAGGATGACAGATTCCCTTCCCTCAGGGACATTTGTAAACTAGATGGGTTTTTCTGACAATTGACAATGGATTCGTGGTCCTCATTAGGTCCTTAAATCCAGATTTTTGTTGGTTTTTGTATTGAATTCCCATTCCACTACCTGCTGTGGCAGGATTTGAACCCAGGTCCCCAGAGCATTTCCTGGGTCTCTGGATTGAGATGTCTTCCCTCATTCTCCAGTTGCTTCCAAATTCTATCATCTCAAACGTTGCTTTGTCTTGGATGGTGTTGAGTTTTTTTTGTGTTTTCGGAGCTGTACCCATCCAGGGCAAGTGGGGAGTGCTCTTTCACACTCCTGACTTGCACCTTGGAGATGGTAGTCAGGCTTTGGGTGAGACAGGAGTTACTCGCTGAAAGCCTTTGACCTACTCTTGTCTCCATAATGTTTTATAATGGTAGACCAGTTTAGTTTCCACTTGAGGTGAACCCCTGGATGTTGATGGTGGGGATTCAGCGATGGAAAGCCATTGAATATCAAAGGGCAAAGGTTGGAATTTAATTACCCAGTCTTGCAATTCCTGTTACTCATGGGAGCAAGAGTAGGCCTTTCAACCCCTCAAGCCTGTTCTACCATTTAACACGACCATTGTTGATCTAACTCCAAAAACCTGGTCTTTGGTCCATATTCCTTTGCTGAACAAAACTTACCCATCTCAGGTTTCAAATGTAGGGGCTGATCCAGCACCCGCTGCTGTTCTCCTCTCCCTGCTGACTTTCCCACTGGGTTTAGAGGGGGGTGAGCTGTCACATCCCCTGCCCAGGCTCAGCCGTGTAAACACACCAAACAAAATAAAACCCCTTCCCAAAACCTTGTGGTAAAATAGTCGGAGGTACGGTATGAAAAGTAAACGTAGTCGCAAGACTGTTTCTGGAAACTGTGTTGAAGCTGAAACCTGTTTCACATTAAACTCTCTGTCCCCGTAGATGAAGGAAGACCCAGTTCTCCAACTGACTGTGAGCCGCATGTCCTCCTGTTGTAGATGGTCATTGCCTGTTGCAGATGATTTTAGTTTTTATTCACTTGCGGGCATCTTTCGCCAGGCCAGCATTTATTGCTGCCCATGCCTAATTACCCAGCCAGCAATTAAGAGTCGACCATATTGCTGTGGGTCTGGAGTCACATGTAGCCACAAGTTTGCTTCCCTAAAGGACATTAGCGAGATAGAGATTTTCTTCCAACAACGCATTCATGGTCATCATTAGACTCTTCAGGTTCTTTATTGAACTTAAATTGAATAAAGTCTCCCCATGGTGGGATTCGAACCTGGGTCCCCAGAACATTAGCTGAGTTTCTGGGTTAATAGTCTAGCGATAATGTCACTAGGCCACTGCCTCCCCATTTGCCCCTTATCAGCCCAAGTCTGGATATTGTCCAGATATTGTTATATTTAGGCATGGGCCACTTCCCCATCTGACGAATTGCAAATGGTGCTGAACGTTGTGCGATCATCAGTGAACATCCTCGCTTCTGATGGAGGGAAAGTCATTGATGAAACAGCTGATGAGGGAGGGAGAAATGTTGGCAAGGAGACCAGGAGAACTCCAAACAATAGCGTCAGTGGACCTTTTAGACCTATCTCCGTAGCCAGTTGAGACCAACTGACAAAGCAGCATTCCTTCACTGTTGTGAAACCCTTTATCATGTGATCACGTCCATTGGCAGCCATGCTAAGTGTACAATGTGAAACTTGAAATGGTTCAAAAAAAAGATTTACAAGAATGTTGCCATGGCTGGAGAGTTTGAGCTATAGGGAGAGGCTGAATAGGCTGGGGCTGTTTTCCCTGGAGTGTTGGAGGTTGAGGGGTGACCTTGTAGAATCCTGAGGGGCATGGATAGGGTAAATAGGCAAGATCTTTTCCCTGATGTGGGGGAGTCCAGAACCAGAGGGTACAGGTTTAAGGTGAGAGGGAAAAGATTTAAAGGGGACTTAAGGGACAATTTTTTTCATGCAGAGGGTGGTGTGTGCATGGAATGAGCTGCCAGAGGAAGTGGTGGAGGCTGGTACAATTACAACTTTTAAAAGGATCTGGATGGGTACATGAATAGGAAGGGTTTAGAAGGATATGGACCAAATACTGGCAAGTGGGACTCAATTAGTTTAGGATATCTGGTTGGTATGGGCGAGTTGGACCAGAGGGGGTTTTTTTGCATGGTGTACATCTCAATGACTCGAATTGGGCTCTTGGTCGTTTGAGTATGGAAAGTTCTGTGCACTCACAAGAATGTGTGACTATTGGTGATCTGGGTTTGACTTGAATTTATTTATTAATACCTATTTCCTGTCATCTAACAGACAAAGGTGTTGCCTATGGACAACGAATCTGAATATCAAATTGACTGACATCTGCCAGAGATATGGGATTCGAGCCCTCTGAGGATGGGGGAGAACTGGCTTTTCAATTTGCTCTCAAAGGAAGAAATCTGAACAACTTCTTAACCTTGGAAATCCATTCAAAGTATTCAACAGGAGCTGCACTGGCAGGTGAATGCTGAAGAGAGCCTGATGACCAGCCAAAAACGTTTCTGTCTCCAGATGTGAAAGACTTGGTAAATTCTGCTGGTTTTTCATGTTTGCTGAGTTGCTACGCAACAGTTGAACTTTAAGCCAGTGAGTTGGTAATACACTCTATACCACTGTGTGTGCACGAGTCAACATTTCTCATTGGAAGAAACAACCTGATATTTTACAAAAAGTCTCTTGCAGCAAGCTATTATCCTAATTACATATAACTTTCTAATTTCTGATTTGATGTAAGTCACCTTACACTGTTTAGCACATCCCAAGTCTGTCTTGGAGGTTGCTGAATTACTTCTCCACTGTTACCAGCTTCCCCAAGTTATAACATTGTTTGGTCACAGGAAGACAGAAACATTTTCAGTGGAGAAAGAGGCCGTTCAGCCCCTAGTGTCTGTAATGACTGATAAAGAGCTATCCAGCCTAATCCCATGTTCCAGCCCTTGGTCTTGTAGTCCTGTGGTTTTCCAGCACTTTGTGTTTCTTTACAAAGTGAGACAGCCCTTGAGACCATATGCAGTGGATGATATATCAGTTACAGAAGTGTTGTGGCGTAGCAGGAGCCCTTTTGGCCCCTCATGGCTCGTTAAATGAGCATCATTACCTAATGCCTGTCTCCTGCTTTCCCGCCCATATTTTTATCCCAATAACCGTCCAATGTCCGTTTCAATGCGCCCATCTCTGTCATATTTCCAGGCAGTGCATTCCATACAGAGGAGCCAAGATCGGGGCTGAAACATCTTGAGAGGATTAGAGCTGGTGAGAAATTTACTTGTCAAAATGCAGTGCTCAGAGATCTACCTCATTCTCTTATCAGTACCTTGTTTAAAGGTTTGTGGGTTTTGATTTGGAATTGTATGTAGCAATATCTAACCAATTTGACCAATAAGTGAAGACAATCCATAACTTGTGTCAGTCAAACCTTTAACATTCTGAAAACTGGATACGTAGGCTGCATCATCAGTATCACTATTTATCAATGTGATACTGTTCAGGACTAATATGGAAGAGAGGAAAAGAGAAGTGGGGAGATGTTATCAAGTTGAGTACTGGTTCAGTACAAGGTGGGAACTGACGTTGCAGGTGAACATCTCCAATCTTTTCCAAAGTAACCAGACCCATTTACTTAAAATGATACGTATTTCCCAATTTTTCCCATTTTGTGTATAATTGTGATAGATTTGGAGTGGGACTGACATGTTGCATTCCCCATGGGGAAGTAGTCAAGGAAGCTAACTTCTCGTTTCCTTTCCCACACTGCAACCCAAACTGCAGAGTTGGGCATTTCCTTGTTCAGTCCTATCCCTTAGCTGGAATTTTGAGATTTCCCTCGATCAGGGGAGTAATGAACTAATTATGATACACAATTCTCCAAGGCCGATTATCTATACTTACTGCAGAATAATGTTGGGTGCAGATTACGAACCCTCCTTGAAGATTGGACACTGACTGACCAGTGAATACCTCCTTTCATTCGGCAATATTCTAGATGTTACTAGAACAGCAACTCTCTCTTGACTTTTCAACAGTTGTTACCTGTAATTCCCCCATGGTGTTTTCTGCATTTGTATTATGTGCTGAATTCTGTGCATCTACCATGATGCAGAGAATTGTAAGCTGCTGTGCACCACTAAGAATGTCAATGACGGAGTGCCCTGATGTATTGGACTGGTATTGATGAGATGGTACCAGCTAAAGGTGGGCAAGCCTATCAAATGCCAAATGAATTTTTTGCCAAAGGGAATGGTGGAGTCATTGCCCCTCAATGATATTTAGCAGTAGTGAGAGGGAGTCCTGAATGTCAATATTGGGATAATGAATTGCACACTTGTAGTTTTGTAACATCTGTGATACTCCAACTTTTATTGAACTAACTATAATCTGTTATCCGTTTAATGGTGACAAGAGTGAGGGTGTTGATGGTTTGGAGCCCTCCTATTCTTTCAGAGTGCTGGGGTACAGCCTCTTTAACTTTCAAATTACAGCAAACTTTTTATTAACCAGCTCCAATGGGGACTAGGTGTGTGCCAGTTGACCAAGTATTCCAGGAGGTACGCATAAACGCAGTAAGCCCTAATCAAACAAAACTCAGAAACATCTACACCCCTTCTAAAATCAATGTAAAAACACACAGTAACTAATAGAAATGTAATTCAGGCAGTATGCACATCTATTATGCTTTACTTACAGTATAATATGCAGGTATGGCAGCATTGGAGGTACATATTGTGCCAGTTTATTGAGAGTGCTGGTTAAAACAAAGTTTGCTGTATTAACTAAAGTTTAGGAAGCACCTCTACAAACTTCTACCTTGAATTTTTAACTTGTTCTGAGCTCAGCTCAAACCTGGAAGTAATTGGGTTTGGGTTAGTTGCTAAAGATCAAATCCCATCTAACAATGCACTTTCTACCTTCCTGGTTAATTACGTGATATCAATGACATAACGCCGGGCTATAATCCAACAGGTTTATTTGGAAGTACAAGCTCTTGTAATGCTGTTCCTTTGGCAGGTAGCTCGTGGAGGAGGATCTTGAGACACAGAATTTATAGCAAAAGATCATAGTGTCATACAACTGATATAATAAATTCTGTTCTACTCCATCTACTGCAGAATAGTGTTGGGTGCAGATTACTACTCCACTCACTATGATGAAGGAGCAGTGCTCCGAATGCTAGTGCTTCCAAATAAACCTGTTGGACTATAATCTGGTGTTGTGTGATTTTTACCATTGTCCGCCCCGGTCCAACATCAGCAACTCCACATCACGATTTAAACGATCACTGTTAATCAATCCCAGTGATTGATTTTGATCTTTGAGTCTATAACAGAGCCAGGTATGAGGTGGGGGAGAAACTCCCAGTGAGAGGAGGCTTAAGGGAGCCACCATGCCAACCACGCTTCACTCGTCACCCTATCATGTTACGGTTCACCAATTTTATTTTTAAGAGCCAAGCATCAACTTTCACTGAGAACAATATAGTTCCTTGGCAACTTTAAAAGTTTACTTTCATTTCAAAAATCTTTTAAAATTGTTTTAGACCTTTCTTTTACTTAATTGCAGAAGTCAAAGAGCCAGTGAGTAAACACATCGCAAGTTTCATTAGGTGTCAGTTGGACAGTTAACATCAACCAACCAAAGTTAAATGAACACAAAAGTTAAGATTTTAAAAGAACATTTTGATGTAAGCCCAGCACTTGCAATCTTTGTGGACACCCAAGGATCAAGACGACAACTCAATGTGAGCTTTCTCAGGGCCGTTAGGGAATGGGCAACAAATGCTGGCTGAGCCAGTGATACCCATGCCCGGTGAACAAATATTTTATGGGCAATGGCTGGAGTATCTGATATTATGCACCAATTAAAAGCGTGTTCCAAAAGTGTGTTTGACTTATAAGACACTTTAAAGCAAACTGCGATCCAACCATCATCCATCCCCATAACACGTGGAATGGTTGTGTGGAAATGGCTCTTGCCTGTTTTTTGCAACATCCTTTGTCCAGGACTTGAGAGAAGTCACAACGAAAAGTCTTTTCAGAAGTACCTCTCCCAAGTGCTTTCAGAGGGCCTCCAGGAACAATGTCTTCTCTTGAGATTGACCTCTCTGTGGTCTGTGCTCTCAACTAAAAATGGCTTGGTGGCGATAGGAGGGGTGGTATAACTGGCCTCTCGCTCTAATGAGTTGGGGAATCTGCCCTTTTTTGGTCAGTATTAAGTGCCCCCATCACCTTTCTGTGTACGTGCCAACATTGGACAATCAGACTAGGCAACGATGCCTGCTGCAGTTGAACAGCTTGCTGCAGTTTGCTCTTGATGTGGTATGAGTTTGGACAGGTTGGGGGGGTGGGTGCAAGTAGTCTGGATCTGCTGATAGATCCATACTACAATATGAATTGACACATTTTTAAAAAGGGCCTAAGAACCAGACTCCTAAATAAGCTTGACCACTACTATAAAACCTGGTGTGCAAGTTGCTCTCTCTTATTAAGCTGCCTTATCAGTAAATGCAAGTTTTAATTTGTAGAGCAGTGACTTATGCACCGGGGTATATTCTGTATATTTGCTTTTAATGTAAGCAGATTGGTATATAAGATGTTTTGTGCATTTAATATTTGTTTTGTAAAATGTGAAATTGTTAATGGTTTTTAAATGATTCATATTATTTTTTGAGGTCTTGGACTCTTAAGCTGTGAGGCTAGAGAGTGTTGATGACTCTCATCCTGAACATCCTGTGATCTGTTCTATAGTGTTGTGAGCCAGTCTTATTCAAAATGTTTACAAGATCCAGTGGCCAAATCATCCTGCTTAATTGCACCTTCACACAGCTTCGCGATATCCGGTAATGGTGCATAACCATTAGTTCTCAAATAAAGTATTCGTCGGTAATATTACTCTTTTGAACCTCTGTCAAGCATCTTGCTGACATAGTGTCCACCTAAAGCAAGATTCAGAAGATCTCCTGTTCAGTCTCCCGGGGTGTACTGGGTTAGCTGCGCCTGGGTGAGATTGTCTTGTAACACTGTAAATAACATCTCCTCCTAGGGTTAGAGCAAGAGAGGAGGTGAGGGAGAATCTAGCTGGGTTTCCTATGCCTTCATCAGAACTGGAAAGCTGAACTGATATGCTCATCAGTGAGAGGGCGTGAAGCTTCCTGTAGTTGAATGGTCAGCCAACACATGGCCATCCAAAACTTAGTAATCTAACTGTCTGAATAAGGATATCAAGGGATTATGGAGTCACAGAAACAGACCTTTCAGCCCAAATTGACCAGATTTCTTGAACTGAATCAGTCCCATTTACCGTGTTTTGCTGGTAAAAGAAATGAATTTTCAGATCAATCACAATCTAATGAAATAGTGGAAAATGTTTGAGGGGTTGATTCCTGTGCTTCTGTAGAATGGTCATTTTATTTTTATTTATTCACACAAGCTGAGTCTCACTGGCTAGACCAGCATCTCCAATTGCCCATTGAGCAGTTAGGAGTCAATCACATCCCTCTGGTTCTGGAGTCGCATGTAGGCCAGACTGGGTAAGGTTGGCACTTTCCTTCCCTAAAGGGCATGAGGAAACCCGATCAGTTTTTTTTCCCCAACAATTGGTAACGGTTTCATTGTCACTGGACTCTTAATTCCAGATTTTTATTCAGATCACCAGAACATTACCTAGGTTTCTGGATTAATAGTCTAGCGACAATAAGATTAGGCCATTGATTCCTGACACTTGGCAAAGGTCTGCCTGCACTGACAGAAGCCAACCCCAGCATTAATCTGACTGAAATATAAAGAAAGTATTGACAAGGGACAGCAGAATGTCTTTGTGTAACTAGGGGGAGGTGAATTATCTGCCTGTGCTTCCTTATCACTATCCAGGAACTAATAAATATGTGTTTAGATAGTTACAACACTGAAGAAAAGCATTTGGTCTGTACCAGGCTCAGTTTATTGATATATAAGACATGTTTAATATTTTTACTGGGTGTGGTTTGTATGAATTCAAATGTTTGAAGCTCAACTTTAATTTGTAAGAAACTTTTAATATCGTCTGTGCAGCTGTTTTACAAATAAATGTCTTTCGAATTGTTTTTGTCTTAACATGGATGTCTGATTCTGGTTATGTCATAAAGTCATAGAGGTACACAGGCCCTTCGGCCCAACTCATCCATGCTGACCATGTTTCCTAAACTGAACTAGTCCCATTTGCCTATATTTGACCTATGTCCTTTAAACCTTTCTTATTCATGTACCTGTTCAAATGTCTTAAACTGTTGTAATTGTACCCACCTCTACCACTTCTTCTGGCAGCTTGTTCAATATACTGAACACCCTCTGTGTGAAAAAGTTCTCCCTCCGGTCTCTTTTAAATCTTTCTCCTCTCATCTTAAACCTATGCCCTCCTAGTTTTGGACTCCCTACTCTGAGGAAACTAACTTGTCTATTCACCTTATCGATGTCCCTCAAAATTTCATAAACCCCTATTAAGTAATCAGTCAACCCCATATATTCCAGGGAAAAAAGGTCCCAGCCACTGAGTCAGAGATGTAGGGCACGGAAACAGGCCCTTCAGTCCAACTCGTCCATGCCGACCAGATACCCCAACCCAATCTAGTCCCACCTGCCAGCACCCGGCCCATATCCTTCCAAACCCTTCCTATTCAAATACCCATCCAGATGCCTTTTAAATGTTGCAATTTTACTAGCCTCCACCTCTTCCTCTGCCAATTCATTCCATACATGTACCACCCTCTGCATGAAAAAGGTGCCCCTTAGGTCTCTTTTATATCTTTCCCCTCTCACCCTAAACCTATGTCCTCTAGTCCTGGACTCCCCCACCCCAGGGAAGAGACTTTGTCTATTTATCCTATCCATGCCCCTCATGATTTTATAAACCTGTAAGTTGCTGATCTTTGACGGGTCCTATTCTCTCCCTAGTTACTCTTTTGTCCTTAATGTATTTGTAAAAACCCTTTGGATTCTCCTTAACTCTATTTGCCAAAGCTACCTCATGTTCCATTTTTGCCCTCCTGATTTCCTTCTTAAATGTACTCCTCCCTTGTAATTCCAACCTTCCAGTCCTTGTAAATCTATTGAACACCCTTTCCAGTTTAATAACATGTATGGTTCCAACTTTTGTCTCCCTTTGGGCATTCCATTGTTGCAGCCATACATTCAGTTGCCTGGAGCCTAAGCTCTCAAATTCCTTCACTAATTATCCTTTCTCTCAATCCTCCTTCAAGACACCGCAAGGATTTGGTGGCCTGTCCTCATAGCTTCATCTGCTTTTGGTTCAAATAGAATCTCTACAATATGGAAGCAGGCCATTCAACCCATTAAACCCACACTGATCTTCTGAAGCGCATCCCACCCATACCTAACTCTTTCACCTCCCCAACTCTATCCCTGTAACCCTACTCCACCTAACCAGCACATCCCTAGACACTATGGGGAACTTAGCAGAGCCACTCCATCTAACCTGCACATCTTTGGACTCTGGGAGGAAACTGGAGCACCTGGAGGAAACCCTCACTGATATGGGAAGAATGTACAAACTCCACACAGACAGTCACCCAAGGCTGGAATTGAACCCAGGTCCTTGATGCTGTGAGGTAGCAGTGCTAACCATTGTAAATATCTGAAAATGCGCTTGTGAAATTTCTTAAGTCACTTGGTTCATTAGAGTTAGTATTTGGCTTATTGCATATCTTAAAATCAGAGTAAGTAAATGGATCACCAAGGATATTTGCGACCAAGAACAGGCATCGAATTCTGGAGACTGATGGTTGGATGTGGAGAAGGTGAGTGATGTTTTCCTGGTTAGATTGCTGCCTGCACCACCCTCTCTGTTTTGTAAAGGTTAGCCAGAGTTCCTACTCATCAAAGTGAAACTTCAGCGGTTAAGAAACAATGAGCTTCTATCTCCATTTCACCTTGATCTTGACTTCAGGGCATCCTATAATGTCTTATAGCCAACAGTGTAATTTTCAACTGTAGCCATTTTTGTAATGTAGAAAACGTAGTTGGCACCCTGGAGAATTTCATTGTTCACTTGTTGAAAAGAGGCTGCCAAGTTATGAGATCCAATCCATGCTGTATAGTGATTTGCCATTGATCTATGATAGTCAGGGAAGTGTTGTACCACAGGAGCAGGTTAGTAGATACGAAAATAGAAATTTCCGGAAAAGCTCAGCAGGTCTGGCAGCATCTGTGGAGAGAAATTGGAGTTAACGTTTCAGATAGAGTGACCTTCCTCAGAACCTGTTTTATGGAAGGGTCACTCGACCTGAAATGTTAACTGATTTCTCTCCACAGTTGCTACCAGACCCACTGAGCTCTTCCAGCAATCTTTATTTTTGTTTCTGATTTTAAAGTATCTACAGTTTTTTTGCATTTTATCAGGCTAGTAGGTACCTTCTTGTTTTGATGTTTAGCCAAATCCTGACTTTCACACTTCCATGAATGTATGGTTGCAGCTCAGCCTCTAAATGTGCACACATGCAAGCATTATCTGCAGGCAATATCTTGATGGCAGAGGTTGGGGGTAGTCTTGTTCCTGGGCTGGGGACAGTGCAGGGCAAACAGTTTCCTGATCGTGTAAAGAAGCTGCACTATGGCTGGAAGCTTTATGGATGTAGGGTGGAGGGATGACCCTTTTGAGCTGAATGGAGTTTCTGCAGTCAGAGTCGAGTGAATCCATGGAATTCATTGTCGCAGAGGGCTGTGGAGGCCAAGTCGTTGAGTGTATCTAGGACAGAGATACATAGGTTTCTACCTCAATAACTCTTGATCCTCGAAGTAATCAAGAACCTATCAGCTATGGATGAATGGCAGAGCAGACTTGATGGGCCGAATGGCCTAATTCTGTTCCTGTACCTTGTGGTCTTAAGGGGTATTTCAGCAGGGAAGATGGGGAAGAGCATTGCTACAATTGCATAGCTTTGCTTGGCCTCAGTTTGCACAAGTATTGGGTCTGCAGTACATCTATTGGTGAGGATCATGGTTTGCATATTTTGAAGAGGAGAGATACTGGACTTGAAATGTTAACTCTGTTTCTGCCGCCCCAGACCTGTTGAGTTTTTCCAGCAGTTTCTGCTTGTTTTTGATTTATTTTGGGTTTATATTTTCCAATCAACCTGTTCAGAGATATTATTACACATCTCTAGAGCGGCTGGGACTTGAACCCAAGTTTTCCTATTCAGAGGTAGGAGCAAAAGCACTGTGCCACAAGACCCTTATTAAAATGGGTTTAGCATAGTGAGGTGGTTGTTTATGACCAACACACTCTAGGGACAGAAAGTCCTTTTTCTGTAATGTAGCACTCAATGAATCTACGCACTCTGAAGCAGGTGGGACTAACATCCTGGCCTCCTGGTTTAGTAACAGCACAGTGGAGAACTCGGTTCCTATTATCAAATCCGATCGTTGGTGGAGCCAGCTAAAGGTGTTGAGTGACTGCCTTCGACTCCCAATTTTTAATGTTCTCATTAAGTTTAAAAGTGGAGGGGGAGGGGAGAAAAAAATCAAATGTCAGCTGTGTAAACGACAATGGTCACTATGTCATAGAGATGTACAACACATAAACAGACCCTTCATTCCAACTCATCCAAGCTGGCCAGCTATGCTAACCTAATCTGGTCCTATTTGCCAGCACTTGGCCCATATCCTTTGGCATGGTGGCTCAGTAGTTAGCACTGTTGCCTCAGCACCAGGGTCCCAGGTTCAATTCCCACCTCAGGCAACTGTCTGTGTGGAGTTTGCACATTCTCCCCGTCTCTGCGTGGATTTCCTCCTGCAGTCCAAAGATGTGCAGGTCAGGTGAATTGGCCATGCTAGATTGCCCGTAGTGTGAGGTGCATTAGTCAGAGGGAAGTGGGTCTGGATGGGTTACTCTTCAGAGGGTCGGTATGGACTGGTTGGGCCGAAGGGCCTGTTTTCACACTGTAGGGAATCTAATCTAAACCCCTCTTCATATGCCCATCTAGATGCCTTTTAAATGAGTAGTATGCAACTAAAGAAAAGATATATGTAGACAACTGTGTAATACATAGGTGTTTATCCTTCTATGGTTGTGGGATTCAGAGCAAATCGCTCCTAGTAAACTATGCTCTATGTATTTAAATTAACCTCCATGAGAGAGGATGCTCTAAAGGCAATGACTGAGTCCACGTGCGTGCAGCTGTAACCTTCAGTAGTTCCTGATGGAGATCCTTGACCAATCGGGAGCCAGTGTAGGGGCGGGCCACGTGATGGCCCGCCTCCACGCACTGACAGGAGTGCGATGTATCCAATTAGAGGCCGCCTTTGGCATCTTGTCCCGCCCATTGACCGCGCCGTCCAATGGAGGCACGTAAGGGCGCGTCATCCTGACGGTCATGTAAGTCCACCAATCGCCGTTGGGGACCGAGCGGCGTGGTCCTAATGGGCGGCTAGAGTAGCCAGTGGCCGGGGCAGAGGCGGGGCGTGGGGGGTGGGGTTCAGGGCCAATGGGAGGTGGGCGGGGACGAGGAGGGGCGCTCCAGGTATAAAAGCGGCGACGAACATGACGGCCCTTCTTTCACAAGATGGCCGAGTGCATGGAGGTAGGTGCCCGGAGGGCGGGAAGGTGTGTAAGTGTATGTATGTGGAGGGGCCTGGACACAAAAGCCCGAATCGGCGGTTTCCATCAGTCAATCAATATTTATGTGAGGGGCTGAGGGTTTCCATTAATTTTCTGTGTGTGGGGGAAGGGGGGGGGTTGGGATCTTGTGGGGGGGGGGGGGGCAACTAGGCCTCGACTTATTGACCCCCACCCTGAGGGGCTGTTTGTTAGCCAGAGGATATGACTCTTGGTGGGAGGGGAGGGGGTGGGGAGGGGGGAATTCATTGTGCTCCCCCACCCCCTCTTCTGTTGGGGGTGGGGGGGATGGGGATTGAACCCAGGGGGTGGGGGGGGGTGGGGTAGAGTTTATTACCCCCCTCGCCCCATCCCCCACACTGCTTCATTTCCCCACACACCCCAACAAGCTCTGCTATTCATTGTACCTATAGACCCCCCCCCCCCCCCACTCCCCAGACACAGCAGCAACACATTCACTATCTCCATTATTTCTTCAATGTTTCACAAATTTCAATCCTTCCACTTGCCTCTTTTTTTTCCCCCCCTCTCTCTCTCTCTCTCTCTCTCTCCCTCCCCAAGTTTCTAATTGAAACCAGTCCGGCTTGTCTTTCAGTTTCTGGGCAAATGAGGTACTGTAGTTGGCTGAGGGGGTGGAGAGAATCCCTTTGTTTCCTCTCAGAAGGATTCTCAGACTGAAACTCCCACCTATAGCTTGGAGCCAACCCTGAAAGTTCTGTTTTCTCTCTCTTTTTCCCCCCACCTCCCCGCCACTGCATGGAGGCAGCATTGGCCCAGGTTGGCTTTGAAAGCTCTGGCCTTGGGTGATGTGTTGGCTTTATCTCCTCTAAGTTCTGTCATGTCATCTCCACTTTGGTGGTTTGTAGCGCTGGGGACTTTTAAATTTTCCTTCTGACTGCATCTGTGTTTTTAAGTTGACTTATCAGACCTTGCATCGGAAACTATGTTTAGTTTCATCCTCCCTGTCAGAATTGTGTCTGAGGTTCGGTTGACACAGAAACCTTAAGTTTATTATTATTAATCCAGAACCTCCACCTGACCTACAAATCTTTTCAAAACTTGCTAATTGCGATTTTTCTTGGTAAAGTTTGCAAAGGCTGTTAATAATGTATCCTGAATTTATATTAATCTCACTGATTTTTAATATCTAAGTGTTATGTTCATAACTTTATCAGTAAAGTTTGCAGAGGCTTAATACAGTGTCCTGAATTTATGTTAATCTCACCAGGAATGAACTGGTCACTTTTTTAATTTTCAGAATTGTTTCTGACCATAGCTCAATTTAGATCTTTAGGAGCTGTGTGTTTGTTAAATTATTAAAATATGTCTGAATTAAAAGGGGAGCATCTGAGGGGAGTTGAGTAGATATTTTACATCCGTCATCTGCTACTTGATTAATGGTTCACTGAACATTTTGAAGAGGTGATTCAATTCCTGCATTCCAAAAAAAGTGCAGGTTAGATGAAGGGGTAAATGTAGGGGACTGGGTCTGGGTGGGTTGCTCTTCAGAGGGTCGGTGTGGACTTGTTGGGCCGAAGGGCCTATTTCCACACTGTAAGTAAGTAATTAATCTAATCAATCTAATCAAATCAATTTGGTGCCATCCCATGTCTTTGTTGATCTAAATCAGCTTCTTGTCTCTCAACTCTTCGAGCATTCTCATTCTGATTTTTGGAGCTCTTCCATGTCCCCATCCTCCTCATAGAGTCATACAGCACAGAAACAGACCCTTTGGTCTAAATTGTCCATGCTGAGCAGACATTCCAACCTGACCTTGTCCCATTTGCCAGCATTTGGCCCATATCCCTCTTAAACCCCTCCTGTTTATATACCCAACCAGATGCCTTTTAAATGTTGTAATTGTACCAGCCTCCACCACTTCCTCTGGCAACATGTTCTGTGCGTGCGCGGTGTTTTTCCATGTGGAAAAAGTTTCCCCTTCACTTATATCGGTAACCTCCATTATTGCACGCTATTGTTTAGAATCATGTTCTTTCACTCTCATGCTTCATTGACCTTTGACCAGACAGCTGACAGAACAGCGTCCGATAGCCGTGCGCTGTGTTCTGAGACCATCACCTTCCACGCTCTCTCCTCCATCCCCACCTCTTTCGAGTATGTGGTCTTACGTTCTCCCTTGGTTTCCATTGTGTTTTTGGGAGCATGCTAAATAAGTGCAAGGTAAAGCTGGGAGCTGTGAATGGCAAAAGTTCTGATTGATTGATGATTTTTTGATTTATTATTTTTATTTGAGTGGCCCAACAGAATCCCCCCTCCTCCCCCCAACTACCTTGAGATTTCTCCTCTCCTGGTTTAGGTGAAATCAATTTATGTTTCTCTTTGGTCCCATATGTCATTCAGGTTTTTCGTTGGGATTGGGAGTTATTGAAATTTTCCCATCCAGTGTCATAAGTGCGATTGTGGTTAGTCTGCCTGTTTTCTGCCCTGTAACGTTGTCTAATTTGACCTCCAGGTGTCTTCACTCCCTGGTGGTCCGGATGGCAGTGCGCCAATCAAGGCTGGTGCAGAGGACATGACCTCCAAGGACTATTACTTTGACTCCTACGCCCACTTCGGAATTCACGAGGTGAGTAAGAGGAAATGCAAAGCAGTTCAGGTCTTGGTAATGAAATTTCATTGCACTTGCGCTGTTTCACTGAGGTGTATTAAGATTTCACGCACTGTCTTGCTTGTTAAGACTGAAACTCGTTTTGCAGCAGCAATGTATTCAGTGCCCACCAAGGGACTTGGGTTCTTGGTTGTGGTTTTCTCAGTGAATCTCAACCTGGTGCTAAGCAGCAGGGTACAGCACTTGGTCTGCAACAGGACACCTCTATACCAGCTGGGTTTGGCATTGGAGACTACATTGACTTCCCTTTCCTCTATTCCCACAGGAAATGTTGAAGGATGAAGTTCGCACTTTGACCTATAGAAACTCCATGTACCACAACAAGCATCTCTTCAAGGACAAGATCGTCCTAGACGTGGGAAGTGGAACTGGAATCCTTTGTATGTTTGCAGCCAAAGCGGGTGCCAAGAAAGTTATTGGGGTGAGCATCAAGTCACTGCGTCTATTGTCAGCGAGGCTCAGTGATGGTGTTCCTCGCCTTTGGACTGTGGTTTTGAAGTGGTCTGTTTTTTCCACATGTGGTATAAGTGACTTCTTATCTCATTGCTGCTTCTGTTACTTTGTTCACCTTCCTATCCCAGTAGTTTTGCTGCATAGTGCAATTTGATGCTATGTTTATATAATTTTGTCATTATGAAGTTGAACCTGGTTAACTGAAAAGGTTAGATTTATGGTATACCAGATACCATGCCAATGGATTGCCAGTAACGCCCAGTAATAGGTGGTATCTAATAATTGGCTGGTTCTTGACTAAAACAGTTTGAATTATGGAAGGAAATGTCAGTTTGTATCTAACTGGCACTGGAGACCAGGCAGGAATAGAGTTGGGCTGGATTGCAATGTCACCATAGTGTCATAGAGATGTACAGCACAGAAACAGGTCTTTGGTCCAACTCATCCAAGCCAACCAGATATCCCAAACCAATCTAGTCCCATCTGCCAGCACCCAGTCCATATCCCTCCAAACCTTCCTATTCATATACCCATCCAGATGCCTTTTAAATGTTGCTATTGTACCAGCCTCCACCACTTCCTCTGTCAGCTCATTCCATACATGTACCATCCTCTATGTAAAAAGTTGCCCCATAGGTCTCCTTATATCTTTCCCCTCTCACCCTAAACCTATGCCGTCTAGTTCTGGACTCCCTGACCCCACGGAAAAGACTTTGTCTATTTATCCTATCCATGCTCCTCCTGATTTTATAAACCTCTATCAGGTTACCCCTCCACCTCTGACGCTCCAGGGAAAACAGCCCTAGCCTATTCAACCTCTCCCTGTAGCTCAAATCCTCCAACCCTGGCAACATCCTTGTAAATGTCTTCTGAACCCTTTCAAGTTTCACAACACCTTTCTGATAGGAAGGAGACCAGAATTGCACGCAATATTCCAATAGTGACCATCCCAAAACCCTGTACAGCCTCAATATGGCCTCCCAACTCCTGTACTTAATACTCTGACCAATGAAGGAAAGCATACTAAATGCTGCCTTCACTATCCTATCAACCTGTGACTCCACTTTCAAGGAGTTATGAACCTGCACTCCAGGGTCTCTTTGTTCAGCAACACTCCCTAGGACCTTAGTAGGATTTGCACACGAATGGTAAGATTTGCTTTCCCAAAATGCAACATCTCGCGTTTATTTAAATTAAACTCCATCTGCCACTTTTCAGCCCATTCGCCCATCTGATCAAGATCCAGTTGTAATTGGAGGTAACCTTCGCTATCCACTACACCTCCAATTGTGGTGTCAGCGGCAAACTTACTAACTATACCTCCTAATGTTCATATCCAAATCATTTATGTAAATGATGAAAAGTAGTGGACCTAACACCAATCCTTGTGGCACTCCAATAGTCACAGGCCTCTAGTCTGAAAAACAACCCTCCACTACCCGGTCTAGGTTCAGCCCAATGTGTTCAAGTAGTCGTCTTAGTGTCTGGTTGTGATGAATTATTGATCAAATTCTGAGCCTCGTTTTATTTGATTGCACAGGTCTACCCATCCCAGCGTGAATCTATACTTGTCAGAAATAGGGATTCCTTTTTTGCCACCTTGCTTAAGTGAAAAGCATGTGAAGATGTAATGTACAATTGTTTCTCTTGGCCATTTCCCAGTTTTGGTGAAAGCTTAAAATGTGAAAGAAGAGTACAATTTTTGTGGTGTAAAATGTTGAACTAATTTTTTTTTCTTTTGCAAACTAGATTGAGTGTTCCAACATCTCCGAATATGCTGAAAAGATCATTAAGGCCAATAATCTAGACCATGGTAAGGATCCAGAATTTTGTGCTTCGTGTTAGGCAACCTGTGCGGTCACGTTACAATATAATTAGTTTTCTTCTCCCTGTTGTTTGGAAGTGCTGATTTGTAATGTCTGGTTTTGCAGGCAAGCAGCTTAATATGTAGTTGTGAATGACTAGCTGGTAGTAGAGCGGATGAGGATTGATCAACTGTTGCATCATGACTAAGTGCATCATTCTTAAATGCTATCAATACAAGCTGTCTGTTGGCAGAGTATTGGTATAAGCTATTGGGGAAAAGACAATTGTCCCTTTCTGCTTTAACGGAGTTTAAACAGTTGTTGCATTAAGTGACTTCTAATATGCTACCTCTCGTATCTTGACCGCCTTCGAAGAATAAGATTGAATCCCAAGTGCACCGAGTGGGTGGTGGATTGGAAAGAGTTGAAGAGGCACCTTTTTGTTTTTAGGATGCCTGTGAAAGAAGGGGTGTTTATAAAACTCGGGTGAGTTTGGGAGAAGTTGAAATAAAGGAGTGGCAAGATTGCCATCCATGAAGAAATAGAAAGCTGCTTGTATTGATGCTGGGTGGGGGGAGGGTCAAGCATTAAGAGTCTGGGGTTTGGGTGGCTCAAAGGGGTCGTGTCGCTCTGCAACAGTGCAGGCTGCAGCCTGTGCTGAGCTCCAGTATGATCCAAGTGTTATAATATCTTGCAAGTGAAACTGCTGCCCCTTGCGTCTTCCTGATTTGGATGGGGTTCGGCTAAATCACGAAGGTGCAAATGTTGGAATGAGATGTGCCAATTAATGCAAATGTGTAAAAACAGTCTCTGAAATAATGTTCTAGTCGACACTGAAACATGCCCTTTAATAATCCTCTGACTGGCATGTGCCTGGTCTGTTTAGTGATCGTGAAACTGAAACCAGCACAACTCTGACTTTTCTGAGCTTGCTTTTGATGGATTTTGACTTCTACTTAATCTGTTTCCAAATAGCATTGCGATGTGTTTTTTTTTGTAGCCAGTCCTAAATTGAGGGAGGACACTAGTCTAAGACTTGCTGGACAATTGTGAATGTCAAAATGTTAATAGTAAGGCCTTCCCATCAGCTGTTTACCACTTTACACTAACTAGGGTTAGCATCCTGCCTGTGGAGCCCCTCTCTGCACTTGTACCATCTAAACTGTGGAACTGTCAAATGGTGCTCATCCAGAACCTAAAATATTGGATAAAGTGTAGGCAGCTTTCCACTACTCCTATATGAATAACTCTTTCAATCCAAAATGATAAAAAAATTGTTGTTACTTGAATTTGTGAAAATACAATAAATGTGTACAAGTCACCACAAAAACAGTGCCTTGTAATTACAGAAATTTACACCAAAAAAAGACTTAAGTTAAGAAAGTATCATTTCCATCGCAGTTATCACCATCATCAAGGGCAAGGTAGAGGAGGTGGAACTTCCCATGGAGAAGGTGGACATAATCATCAGTGAATGGATGGGCTACTGCCTGTTTTACGAATCGATGCTGAACACTGTCATCTACGCAAGGGACAAATGGCTGGTATGTAATGAGTATAAATGGGTTAAGGTACTTGCTTGTTTACTGCAGTCTGTTCTGTCGGGTCAATCTGCATGAGAATTGACGTTTCCAACATGAGCCCTGGATTGGGAATGATTGACTGTCCTGCTCCTAGGATGCTGCCTGACCTGCTGTGCTTTTCCAGCACCACGCTCTCGACTCTGATCTGTCTAGTCAATGTTCCAGTGTAGCCTCAGTATAAATAACAAGTGGATGTCTGCAGCTCTTGAAGTCATGATTGTGCTCCTGTTTGATTTAATGGTTTAGGGATCTGATTTCATTATTTCTTTCTTTTAATTGTTTTCTGGGTGTGGGCTTTAATGGCTAGGCCTCACCTTTTGCCTACCCCAAATTGTCCTCAAACTGAGCAATTTGCTCAGCTATTTCAAAAGCTGCTTGAGAATCAGCCTCTAGAGTTAAGTGTAGGCTAGAAGGGAGTAAGGATGGTAGATTGCCTTCCCTGAAGGATAAACGAGTGAACCAGATAGGGATTTTCACAGAAGCCTGATTGGTGATTGTAAAACTATTATAATATTTCCTGTTTATTTATTAATTTTTAAATTTCCTTTGGTTAGAGACACATGTTCATTATTTGTGGTCCACCTTTGGGGAATAATAAAACATTGTGTGTAAATTTATCCTCTTTGTTTGAGGTACCATATGTCCCTGTGTTAAAGTTGATTCAGTGGGTGGCACAGTGGTTAGCACTGCTGCCTCACAGTGCCAGAGCCCCGGATTCAATACCCACCTCAGACGACTGACTGTGTGGAGTTTGCATGTTCTCCCTGTGTCTGCGTGGGTTTCCTCTGGGTGCTCCGGTTTCCTCCCACAGTCCAAAGATGTGCAGGTCGGGTGAATTGGCCATGCTAAATTTCCTGTAGTGTTAGGTAAGGGGTAAATGTAGCGGTATGGGTGAGTTGTGCTTTGGCAGGGTGGTGTGGACTTGTTGGGCCGAAGGGCCTGTTTCCACACTGTAAGTAATCTAATCTTTTTTAAAAAAGTTACGCACATTACACAGGGTACGGCTTTGGCTTTGTTTTGAACTTGGATATTCTCCCAATTTAAAGAATGAGTACAGTAGTGTGTATGTGTGTCCTCCTGTAGCAGTTTGGTTAAAGTTGTATTTAGTCGCTATTGTTGCATTTATTCTTTACTGATGTATTGATACCTTTTTTACAGCAACCAGATGGCCTCATTTTCCCAGATCGAGCTGCTCTCTATGTCACAGCCATCGAAGACCGGCAATACAAGGACTACAAGATACACTGTGCGTTTACATGTTTTCTCTTGGTTCAGAAAAGGTTTACAAGGTTGTTGCCAGGGTTGGAGGGTTTGTGCTATAGGGAGAGGTTGAATAGGCTGGGATTATTTTCTCTGGAGTGTCTGAGGCTGACAGGTAATCTTATAGAGGTTTAGAAAATCATGAGGGGCATGGATAGGGTAAGTGGACAAGGCCTTTTCCCCAGGATAGGGGAGCCCAAAACTAGAGGGCATAGGTTAAAGGTAAGAGGGGAAGGGTTTAAAAGGGACCTCAGGGGCAACTTTTTCCACAGTGTGGTGTATGGAACATACTGCCAAAGGAAGTGGTGGAGGCTAGTACAATTGCAACATTTAAAAGGCATCTGGATGGGTACATGAATAAGAAATGTTTAGAGGGATATGGGCCAAATGCTGGCAAATGGGACTAGGTTAATTTAGGATATGTGGTTGGCATGGGCGAGTTGAACTGAAGGGTCTGTTTCTGTGCTCCACAGTTCAATGACTCTATTATAATGTATAATTCAGTCATCCATTCTATGATCTCTAAGTGGCTCAGACTCATTTTGTTTTAGAAAGCTTCTTTTATACACCTTGAGACATTTTATTACATGTGAAGGTGTTACATGAATTAAATTGTTATTTAAAAGGTGGGTTGATCTAATGGTGGCGATGATCAATGGATGCCTTTTGGTTAGCTGCAGAAAATTTGTTACTGCTGAAGGGAAAGTGGGAATAATGAGGTATGGGTTTACCATTAGAAGCATGTTATTTAAGAGTGAAACGGGGTTGTATTTTAGTTTACCCAGCCATGCTAATCTGGAACTCACAACTAGTCACTAGAAACATCCAGTGTGATATTGGTATGTTTTTTGTTTACAAAGGGATTTGAAGCAAAGACATGAAAATTAAGTTGAGTTTGGGGGAGCGGTGGGGGGCATGATTTAATTCCAGCATGGAAAGCCTGTGTGGCTTCAGAGGAGTGATGGCATGGATTGAAGTTTTGGGTAGTAGGGCTAGGAGTTGTTTTTGCATCAACCTGGCTTTGCTTGTGCATCCACGCACAGCACCGTCTCGGTTACCTACCTGTGTCTTCAGGCTGGGTTCCTGGTTTGCCTTGTCTGTAGCTCACCCAGGACTGGTTCTTGTGCCCACAATCGGTGTGTCAAGAGAGCAGCTTATTGAGCACCTGCTGGAGTATGCACACGAAGCGAATGACACTGGAAATTATTCTGCCACTGGGTGGGAGGGACAAAGATGGTTGGGAGCTTGCTGCTTCTATAACTACTTTGCAACTTGATAAACCGGTCTCTCTCTGTCTCTTTCGTCCACAGGGTGGGAGAACGTCTATGGTTTTGACATGTCCTGTATAAAGGATGTGGCCATAAAAGAGCCACTGGTGGATGTGGTGGATCCCAAACAGCTGGTGACCAATGCCTGCCTCATCAAGGTTAGCATGTGATTTCCATTTCTGTCAGCACTTCCCCCTTTCAGTTGGGGCAGTGTGGAGAGATTGGATACAATTAAACTTGAAACTATCCCTCTGCTATGCTACTGTATAGGGGCAAGCTGTTTGAGGGGCAGGGTAGGACCTACTTTGTAAAACCCTACCAAAGTGAACGTTGACACTAGCCTAGCAGAAGTTTTATCTGTAAAAATTGTTAGTCTGAACATTTTTTTTAGATCAATGTGTAACATAATTGAATTACTGTACCTTTCAGGAGGTGGACATTTACACAGTGAAAGTTGACGATCTGTCATTCACATCCCCTTTCTGCCTCCAAGTTATTCGCAACGACTACATCCATGCACTGGTAGCATACTTCAACATTGAGTTCACCCGATGCCACAAGAGAACGGGATTCTCCACAGGTAGAGTCTGGACAGGGATTTCAAGCAGCTGGTCTTGTCATTGATGTGGCTCATCAACCATTAAGGTTGAGAACCTGATCTGATGCTGAAAACCTAGTCTTGCATCCAACCCTGTTGACCTTAGTTTCTGAATTAATCTGCCTTTGTTCAAATCTCTTTATGGCATCCCCCTTCCTAGCTCCTTGACATCCTCGTACACTGTGTTCTCCCATTCTGGTGTGTTGTACGTCTCTAGTCTTTAGCATTGGTGACCATGTTTTCAGCATGGCCTGTCATGCGCTCACCCTCACTTTTCGTTCTTTCTTTCCTTCCTCCCCCACCCACATTATACTGGTGCCGATGGCATGACTCACCGCCATTCTTCAATTTCCAGCACCAGATGCTCCTTACACACACTGGAAGCAAACTGTTTTCTACATGGAGGACTACTTGACAGTCAAGCGAGGCGAGGAGATCTTTGGAACAGTCAGCATGAAACCCAACACCAAGAACACTGTAAGTTTTGGAGGTTGCCTGCACATACCCTTAGAAATGTGTGGCTGAGATTGCAGTTGTACTAGTTTTTGAACCCTGCATGTTTCTAGCCTCCTATAAGAGGGAAATGGATGAACCAAAGGGAGGAGGAGTGGAGAAAAGAGACAATGTCAGCAAGGCTGGTAGCAAAAGCGACCACTTGCTCTTCAGAAATCTAAAACTGGAATATTGTTGATTTGGAGCACCTTTCTTGTCAAGCATCTTAGGAATCTGTAATGAAAGGAAATGGATGAATTAAATGTAACTTTTCTCTCTCTCTTCTCTTCTCAGCGGGACCTCGATTTCACTGTTGACATTGAATTCAAGGGACAACTGTGTGAGATGTCTGGCTCCATTGACTACAAGATGCGCTAGGACCAGCTTTCACCCCCCCTCCTCCCGCTGTGCGCACCGTCCTCACCCCTCCATTCAGTCACCAGCGTGACCTCTGTAGTGTGCTATATATAGATAACTTTGTTTTCAGAATTTTAAAAAAAGTTCGTTGGTTGTGCGACTGACTGCTCCTCTCCTTGATCAGTTGAAGTCCATTAGCATGGCATATGAGCTGGGAGGAGGGAGGAAGGCATCTAGAATAATTCTACTTATAACAGTTGCCACATGTGCTATTATGGAACCATTCTTAAGCTGCTGTATTGATTTGTTTTGTTTGGACAAAAGCAGAGATATTCTAATGTAAATCCCTGTTTATCTATATCTATCTTGGCAGGGAAGATTTAAGATCTGAGCAAATTTGTTTTGCGTATTTTTTTTAAAGAATGGTACTTTACATTTATGCTCGTTCCCTAATTTGGCAGATCATCCTACAGTCAGCAATGTAATTCTCACCTGACTTTAAGTGCATCTTCTGCGTTTTAAAATTTTTTTTTGGGACCTTGTTCTTGACTGGAGAATTCTTTTGTTGTAAGTGGGATGCATCTCTGTGGTGAAGATACTTAAAAACTGCTGTTACAGTATAACCCTTCAGGAGAAAACGGGTTCAAGAGTAAGCATGGAGATTGCAGACTGTACACCAAATGAATACATTTGGGTTGATGGACTGGAGATTATTTTAAATCTTGTTCATGATGTGGGAAGTTCAAGGTGAAGTGACCATCCCTCTTGTGCCCATTTTATAACTCGTCCAAAATCTATGGGTACAGGTTTCTTAATCCCATTGACAAATCCCAGCACCAAGAGTGTGTCTCTGTCATGCTTCCTTGTTCAGGATGAAACCCCACCTGGTGGAGGTCAGTCTGCTGGACACAGATGGTCTGGGTGACTGAATTGGGACTCCAGTTAAGCATTTTTAGATTTTTTTTTCTTTTTGGTAAACATTGAAGGCCCTGCAAAGAGGGTCACTCTTTGGGATTATCGTGTCTGTGGCGTTTGAACCTGGATGCTCACTGCTGAGTCCTTAATCTCAGCATGATTGATTTTTTCTGTGTGTCCTGTTGCTTCTCTTTTTTTGTCCTAAAGTTAAATCATTTTTCTACTGTGATTTATATATCCATCCATTAAATTGACACCGGTTTTGAAGTTTCAGTCCTTCCCACCTTGAGTTGCAAACAACTCTACTGTGTGTTAATTTTTGTTCCTTCAGCAGTTGCCATAGCTTTAGTGGGAAGTACTCAGTGGCTTGAGTTTGCTGCTTCATCTCTATGTAACTGCTGCTCATTTATCCTCTGCACGAGGCTCTATGTAAATGCTTCCATTGTGCATGTAGAGTCTTCAGGTCTGAATACCTGTGTCAAAGGTTTGTGACGGCCTGGTTGTCTTGCACACTGCAAGAATCCGTGTTACTGTGAAACTTGGCAGAGCCAAGCCCTTAAAGTTCTATAACCTTGCCGGTCCTGTTGAACAACTACCTTGCTTAAGACACTCTGTAATTGTGAATGTGCTGTGCGGTAAGAAATTTGAGGAAGTTGTTCTGAAACTTGGGGAATTTTGCTCTGAGAAGAGAGGCGACGTGTAAACATCACTGACTAGTGATACCCATTGTGCCTGGTTTGTGATTGCCACTATCTGAATTTGTTTCTTAAAACTTAAGCAGAAGTGTTTGTGTTCTCCTGACTGAAGAAGAAAAGTAGCTGAGGGCAGTAACCTTCTCACACTTTCTCCCCCAGCCAATCTCAACAGCACCTTCTGTTTGGCAGGTAATGGTTTTGCACCACATGGGAATTTGAATAGACATTAGCACGGCTGCAGGCTGGTGTGGCTTATACATTACAGTCCTGGTGTAATGAGAATCATTGCTTCAAAAACACTATGTTAAACGGTTGTTGTTTGAGGAAACTCTGACCTCTTCAGTGGGGCAACATTCAAGTTCAAAAAGGAGTACTAATTTGTAAGTGTTTTACTGTGTGTGACCATCTTTTGGCTGAAAACACTAATATTTTATTTCAGTCCTTTGATCAGCTTGCACTGTTGTGATGCTAGATTATCCATTGTCTGACCATACACCTAAAGCACATGCCCAGGCATATGTTACCTTCCTCAGGGTGCAGGGAGTTGTTTGACAGGTTAACAAACGTTGCTGATACCCAATTTGTTTTGCTCTCCAGTCTTTCTCTCTGTACCCCCATCTAACCTCAGCAAGTTGTGTAGCTAATTGAGATGGAAGCTCCTCATCTTTGAGTTCCACACCAATATTGCTCAGTGTTCTGTCAGTTGGTGCTTAGAACAAGTACCCACTGAAAGACTGCCAATTACTAAATGCCACCTAATATGTTGGGGAAAGATATTGGTGGCAGCAGGGTGTATATCTGCATTGTGAAAGTGTTCATGAAGTTGTGTACAGCTGTGGGAGGGATAGTAGTTATTTGGACCTAACCGGCTACATTCTTCATTCTGTCCAGCCTGTTTGGTTAGGGTTGCTTATCAAGTCAGAAAAATAAAGACCAAGACTCCTTGGAATCTGAGTGCTGCCTCACCATACCAGCTTTTTTGACATGTGGAGATGGTGTTTCAGTTGAGGACAATACAATATTCAAGGGCTGTGGCTAAGCTTTGATCTGACTGAATAGCATTTCTGCTCTGGCAGATTTGTTTTAACTTTTCTTGTGCGTGTGCTTTTTCCTCCAGTTTTAACGTGTCCACATCTCACCCTAACTGAATCCTGAATCGGGGGTGTGTTGGCCTGCAGCTGCTGACATTTGCTGACTGGCATTTTTTCTCTTACTGAGCCAAGACCAACGAGGCCTGGTTGGTTGCTGCAATCGCTGTCCTACCTGCAGTTCCTTCTGAGACTAGGATCATCCCACCTCCTGACTGCTGTTCAGCAGTAGAGGCATTGCACCAGTGATGTCCATGAGCATGTTGTTCACAGACTGCATGTGCAATGTTTTGCTGATGTGCTTTAGAGGAGAGAGCTTGATTTTTTTTTGTTGTGCCCCCTTATTTTTAAAGGGACAGTTATATTTCAGAAGCTTTGTTACAGCCCTGACTTATACCTAAAATTGATCTTTTTAAGAAGAGTATTAGTGTACATTGAGACTGCCATGTTGGTCTTCTAAACCCCTAGTACTAACTGGCGAACATTTGTGACTGTGTAGTAAATTATGCTTTGTTTTTTTTATATATGGTGACATTCATTGAGAATAAAAGTTTGTCTTTATGTTTTGTGTAAGTCTCTTTAATTGCTCTTGGTCACTTTAGTTGCTACTTTGAGGTGAACAGCTCAGGGTTCCCCATTGAGATTCTAATGCATATAGCTACATAAGTGATAAATACAGGACCTGGAAAGGAGTTGAGCACTGAATAGTTTCAGACTGACCCTTTATCAAAACATTTTGACAAAGGATACACAACTATAAAATGGACATTGTTTTTTCTGAAGGTATGAAGGCAGTAGCTTTTTAACAGACTTTCCATGCCTATTTTACAGGAAACATTTGGTCAGGTAACATCTATGTAGAGTTTCAGCAGTTATTGTTCAGGAAGCTAAACAGTGAAGGACTGTGATAGCAACAGGAGAGATAGTGTCCTTGCCAAGATGAGGAATATTTTCTAATATGCAGACACAGCAAGGAGAATCAAATGCAAGAGTAGGGAGGTTATTTTTTGGTTATAAAGGGCATTGGTGAGAGTGTATCTAGACTATTTTAGTGGTCACACAGATAAAAGAACATGAATGCTTTGGAAGTAGTTGAGGATCCTCTTGCATTTAGAGTCTGAGGTGACTTAAAGATGGATGTGGAAGAATCTAGAACAAGGGATTGTAGTTTTAAAAATAAGGGGTCAACCTGAGGTCAGATGGAGGGTGGGGACAATATTCTTATGGTTGAGTCTTTGGAATTCCCTTCCTCAAAACAGTGAATACAGAATCTTTCAGTATTTTTAATACAGGACAGAATATGATGCTGACTATCAAAGCAATGGAATATTCTCAATGCAGGAATGTAGAGTTCAGGTCAAAATCAGATCCGCCAAGATCTTGAAGTGTAGATGACCTGAAGAATTAAGTAGCCTACTGTAGTTCCTTGTTTGTAGGAGGGTTATATTCATTACTAAACCAGGTAAATGTGTAGAAAAATCAAAGTGAAACAGTCCTAGCCACCCTCTGACTGAAGGAAAAATACTTCATCTTCTACCTAGGTACCCTCCAACCACACAATGTTGATTTCATCACTTCCCTCATCTCCTTTTCTCCCCAACCTTATTACCATATATAACTCACCAATATTCAGTAGGGTATAATACTGCTGAGAGGAAAGAGCTAGATTATCAAAGCTTTTTGTCTTTTATTCACCAGGACAAACAATAGCAAACCTCAGGAATCAATGAGCTAAATGATTTGTCAAGGAATTGCTGTGGGGAATTCACCAGGGAACAGTTGGCCCTTATACTTTTACAATTAAAAGTTATTAACACCTAAATATGTTTAACCATGAACATTTAATGCCCAACAGAATTTAAACACCAATTGTTCTGTATGGAGGATCTTCAAGATAACTGCATTACTTTGGTGGTGCCTGGGAAGGAAGGTTGGACAACTGGAAACACCTCCAAACAATTCATAACAAACAGGTGTCTAAAGTTCCTTGCACACAATCCACTGTCTCTTGGAAAGTGATTGAGGACTCTCAATGCAGCCTCCATTAACAATTCAACTTAGAGCAGTATTTCCCAAACTGTCTCCTCCCATAAGGATCCTGCAAATGAGACCTGAAAACTTATGAACCCCTCAGAGTTGCAAGAGTGGAGAGGGCACGCAGAGAGCAACAGCATAACTCAGAACTCCACAGTGGCCATTGTTGCCTCTGAGCTTGTAATTCTGCTCAGGGTTCTAAATCCCATTTTGTGAAGCCCTGACTTGAGATTCCATGCACCGCTCATTAACAGCACATGAAGGGAAAGTAGGCAAATTATTTATTACAAATAAATGTAGGTTAGAGAACACAGCTCAAGATAAACAACAGTAAGTTTTTAAAAAATTTCCCAGCAGATTTCTTCTAAATTTAAGAGCATTCACTCTCAACAATCCAAATCAGAGTAACTCTTCACGAAGGATAGAAATTTCCAGTCCACTATATATAAAAAAAAGCTTAAGAGTTAAATCCTCATTTTATTTACAAGATAGACAAAATGAAAAATTCTTCTCCCAGTCCCAATAACGTAGATTTAAGTAGTAAACTATCCAGATCCACAGGTGTATAGAATCCTGCCATTAAAACAGACAGGGCTTGAATAATACGTTTGCTCGCCACAATCCAAAAACCCAAGGGCACATCATTTCTCCAGAGGCGCGTAGTTCAAGAGCTTCTCGATCAGGTCTACATGGGACAGCAACATCCGTCTGCAGCAGTAACGCTTCAGGCCCAATGCATCTAGTGCATCACTGCAAACAAATAACCCACATTCAGTCACAGATTAATGTCACACGGCTGGCTTTATACATCGCTCTAAAGAACTAAAATTAGGAGAAAAGGTTAGAGGCTAGGTTTCTACTTCCAATAGATGGGTTAAGGAGTGATCTAACAGTCATTTCAGATTCACTCAAAAGGGGTTAGAAAAAGGTTATCAGCTTAGATAGAGCAAGTTCACAAGTAGGACAACCCAAAGTTAAAGGACACTGTCATTTAGCTCCCCAATCATGACCGATTCATGACACACTGCCTGGAGGATGTATGTGTATGAGAGCAGCAACTATTAGAACGTTTTGGGAGGTGGTTAGATGATCACTTGAGACTCCATGGTGTGTGGGATACTGTACAGAGGTCAGGAAGGTAGGATGGGTGTGGACTGGTGATCAATTGTTGGTGTACACATGTTAGGTCACGTTCTGTGCTGTAACATTCTTTTGTGTTATCATTTGCAGTGAATCAAATTGGCTGAAGACTGGTATCTGTGATGCTAAGGACCAGTGGAGGAGACCAAAACGTATCATCCACTCGGCACTTCTGACTGAAGATTCTTGCGAATGCTTCAGCCTCGCCTTCTGCAGTGGTGCTGGAAATAATGGAGCCTCCTTTGCCAGGGACTACTTTCATTGTCCACCACCATTCATGAGTAGATATGGCAGGACTACAGAGCTTGGACCTGAGCCGTGAGTTGTATCAGCTCTCGTGTCTTTTGTCCTTTCAAGTGGTCCTGTTTTGTAGCTTCACTAGGTTGACAGCCCAGTTTAGGTACACCTGGTGCTGCGCCTGGCATACCTTCCTGCACTCTGGATGAGCACACTCAACCTCTTCTCAAGAAAATCAACTAAGAGTAAGTGAGGACTGCAGATGCTGGAGATCAGAGCTGAAGATGTGTTGCTGGAAAAGCGCAGCAGATCAGGCAGCATCCAAGGAGCAGGAGAATCGACGATTCAGGCATGAGCCCTTCTTCAGGAATGAGGAGAGTGTGTCTAGCAGCGAAGGTAAAAAGGTAGGGAGGAGGGACTTGGGGGAGGGGCTATTGTTGTTGTACATCAGGCCCCAGTCACCGTGTGGACGGTACAGGCGCCGCTCGGTGTTGTTGTTGTTGTTGTACACTAGGCCACAGTCACCGTGTGGACGGTACGGGCGCCGCTCGGTGTTGTTGTTGTTGTTGTACACCAGGCCCCAGTCACCGTGTGGACGGTACAGACGCCGCTTGGTGTTGTTGTTGTACACCAGGCCCCAGTCACCGTCTGGACGGTACAGGCACCGCTCGGTGTTGTTGTTGTTGTACACCAGGCCCCAGTCACCGTGTGGACGGTACAGGCGCCGCTCGGTGTTGTTGTTGTTGTTGTACACCAGGCCCCAGTCACCGTGTGGACGGTACGGGCGCCGCTCGGTGTTGTTGTTGTACACCAGGCCCCAGTCACCGTGTGGACGGTACAGGCGCCGCTCGGTGTTGTTGTTGTTGTTGTTGTTGTTGTACACTAGGCCCCAGTCACCGTGTGGACGGTACGGGCGCCGCTCGGGGTTGTTGTTGTTGTACACTAGGCCCCAGTCACCGTGTGGACGGTACGGGCGCCGCTTGGTGTTGTTGTTGTACACTAGGCCCCAGTCACAGTGTGGACGGTACAGGCGCCACTCGGTGTTGGTGACTGGGGCCTGGTGTACAACAACAACACCGAGCGGCGCCTGTACCGTCCACACGGTGACTGGGGCCTGGTGTACTACAACAACAACAACGTGTGGACGGTACAGGCGCCGCTCGGTGTTGTTGTTGTACACCAGGCCCCAGTCACCGTGTGGACGGTACAGGCGCCACTCGGTGTTGTTGTTGTACACTAGGCCCCAGTCACCGTGTGGACGGTACAGGCGCCGCTCGGTGTTGTTGTTGTACACTAGGCCCCAGTCACCGTGTGGACGGTACAGGCGCCGCTCGGTGTTGGTGTTGGTGTTGTTGTAGACTAGGCCCCAGTCACCGTGTGGACGGTACAGGCGCCGCTCGGTGTTGTTGTTGTACACTAGGCCCCAGTCACCGTGTGGACGGTACAGGCGCCGCTCGGTGTTGTTGTTGTACACTAGGCCCCAGTCACCGTGTGGACGGTACAGGCGCCGCTCGGTGTTGTTGTTGTTGTTGTACACCAGGCCCCAGTCACCGTGTGGACGGTACAGGCGCCGCTCGGTGTTGTTGTTGTACACTAGGCCTCAGGCCTCCCTCCTCCCGCAGTCACTTACCCCTCGGTGTACTCCGCCTGCAGCAGGCCCAGGTAGGCCTCCCACTTGTTACCGACCACCTTGCCGCAGGTGAAGCAGCGGACCGGGATGATCATGGCGCCGTCTCCAGAGACCGCGAGGGGGGGACACACAAGCTCCGCTTCTCGAACCTTCTCCCAGCCTCCGCCTCACTGCGCATGTGCTGGACGCCGTGGAGGGGCGGGGTTTCCACGAGCGGACTGCGCATGTGCTGGACGCCGTGGAGGGGCGGGGTTTCCAGGGGCGGACTGCGCATGTGCTGGAGGCCGAGGAGGGGCGGGGTTTCCACGGGTGGACTGTACATGTGCTGGGGGGCGAAGTTTCCACGGGCGGACTGCGCATGTGCTGGACGCTGTGGAGGGGCGGGGTTTCCACGAGCGGACTGCGCATGTGTCAGTCATCTTCAAGGGAAAGCTGCAGTGAGGGGTTGCGAGCGGCAGGGGGTGCCGTTCCTCTCAATTTCACCTTCACCGTGGGAATGGTGGGAACTTCACCTTGAGGAGGTGCTGTTGAGCTGCCATAGAGCCATAGGAATGAGGGACGTAGACAGGCAGGAGGCTGGAAGAACACAGCAAGCCAGGCAGCATCAGAAGAAGTCAATGTTTTGGGTGTAATCCTGCTTCAGGACATATGATGAGGGAGTGCAGCAACAAGCTGGTTGGCAGCATGTTAGCTCAGTGGTTAGCACTGCTGCCTCACAACACCAGGGCCATGGGATTGGTTCCAGCCTCAGGCGACTGTCTGTGTGGAGTTTGCACATTCTCCCCATGTCTGTGTGGGTTTCCTCTCAATCCAAAAATGTGCAGATGAGGTGGCTTGGGCATGCTAAATTGCCCATAGTGTTCAGGGTTAGTTGCATTCATCATGGAAAATGCAGAGTAATAGGGTAGGGGAATGGGTCTGGGTGGGTTACTCATCAGAGGGATGGTGTGGACTTGTTGGGCCAAACAGCCTGTATCCACACTGTGGGGATTCTATGGTTCTAGGCACATTCCTGACAAAGGCCTTATGCCCGAAATGTAAACTCTCCTGCTCCTCGGATGCTGCCTGACCTGCTGTGCTTTGCAAACACCACACTTTTCAACTCTGACCTTCGGCATCTGCAGTCCTCACTTTCTCCTGGTTCTGGGGATAGCAGCACTGACCAACCAGGATGGATTGACTGATTAGGTTAGGATTGTTTTGGCTGGAGTTCAGATGAGGGAGGGGGATGCAGAGCATTCGGGATCTCATAGAATCATAGAATCCCAACAGCGTGGAAACAGGTCCCTCAGCCCAAAAGTCCACACCGACCCTGCAAAGAGTAACCCACCTAGACCCATTCCCCTATATTTACCCCTGATTAATGCATCTAACCAATGCATCCCTGAACACTGTGGGCAATTTAGCATGGCCAATCCACCTGACCTGCACATCTTTGAATTGTGGGAGGAAACTGGAGCACCCAGAGGAAACGCACACAGACAGGGAGAATGTGCAAACTCCACACAGTCAGTCGCCCGAGACTGGAACCGAGCCCAAGTCCCTGGTGCTCTGAGGCAGCAGTGCTAACCACAAAGCCACCGTGCCAGGCATTATCTCATAGACACTTAAAAATTCGAACTGGACTGACAGGGTAGATCCAGGGGAGATGTTCCCCATAGGGTGTAAGTTTGCTCACTGAGCTGTAGGTTTGATATCCAGACGTTTCATTACCTGGCTAGGTAACATCATCAGTGGCGACCTCCAAGTGAAGCGAAGCTGTTGTCTCCTGTTTTCTATTTATATGTTTGTCCTGGATGGGGTTCCTGGGATTTGTGGTGATGTCATTTCCTGTTCGTTTTCTGAGGGGTTGATAGATGGTATCTAGATCTATGTGTTTGTTTATGTCGTTGTGGTTGCAGTGCCAGGCCTTGAGGAATTCTCTGGCATGTCTTTGCTTAGACTGTCCCAAGATAGATGTGTTGTCCCAGTCGAAATGGTGTTTTTTTTTCATCCGTGTGTAGGGCTACGAGGGAGAAAAGGTCGTGTCTTTTTGTACAACCCATGGACAAAACCAATGTCATCTACAAAATTCCATGCAAGGACTGCCACAAACACTACGTAGAACAAACAGGAAGAAAGTTAGCCACCAGGATACACGAACACCAGCTAGTCACAAAAAGACACGACCCCCTCTCCCTCAAAAAAACCACCATTTCGACTGGGACAACACATCTATCCTGGGACAGTCTAAGCAAAGACATGCCAGAGAATTCCTCGAGGCCTGGCACTGCAACCACAACGTCATAAACAAACACATAGATCTAGATACCATCTATCGACCCCTCAGAAAACGAACAGGAAATGACATCCCCACAAACCCCAGGAACCCCATCCAGGAGAAACATATAAATAGAAAACAGGAGACAACAGCTTCGCTTCACTTGGAGGTCGCCACTGATGATGTTACTTAGCCAGGTAATGAAACATCTGGATACCAAACCTACAGCTCAACGAGCAAACCTACACCCTAAACCTCAACCTGAGCTACAAACCTTGTGATGTTCCCCATGTTGGGTGCATCCAGAAGGAGAAAGTGGGAAAGTGGGGTTGAAAAGCCTATCAGCCATGATCAAATGGGCCAAATGGCCTAGTTTCTGCTCTTATGGTCTTAACCAGGAGTCACAGTCTGAGGATTCGGGATAGGCCATTTGGGACAGAGATGAGGAGCTATTTCTTCACCCAAAGTATGTGCGAGCCTGTGGAATTCATTGCCTCAGCAAGGAGTTTATGCGAAAACATTGAATGTGTTCAAGAGGCAGCCAGATATAGCACTCGGGATGAATAGGATCAAAGATTATGCGGAGAAAGCAGGATTAGACTATTGGACGATCACCCATGATCATAATTAATGGCAAAGTAGCCTCGAAAGGCCAAATGGCCTCCTCCTGCTCTTATCTTCTATGTTTCTATGACAGAACAGCACAGAAGAGGGTCCATTCAGTGCACCTTGTCCATGTCAACCCAAAGACCCCGAAATGCCCTTTCTACTCTCATCATCCTGTACACAGTCCATAGTCCTGCAACGTGCTGCAGTTAAGGATGTGGATCCATGAACTTTTAAAAAGAGTTTAGAGTCACTGCCTCCACCACCAACTCAGGCAGTGAATTTCAGACACACTCCATCATCTGCGCAAAACAGTTTTTCCTCAAATTCCTTCTAATCCTTCTGCCACGTACCTCAAAATCTATGATGCCAAGTTTTTGAATGCTCTGCCAAGGAAATCTAGTTCCTCCTGTTTACTGTATCTCCACCCCACATAATTTTGTACACCTCAATCATATCACCTCTCAGCCTTCTCTGTTTCAAGCAATATAGCTGCAACTTCTCCAATCTCCCCTCGTAGCTACAATTCTCCAGCCCTGGCAACATTCTAGTCAAACTCCTCTGCATTTTTTGCAGAGTAATTACATCCTCTCTGTAATGCGGTGACCAGGACTGCACAGAATACTCCACTTGTGGAGTGTCTGGTGTCTTATACAATTTCATCTTTACCTCCCTACTTCTGTAAACTCTATATCACAGCCTTCTTGAACCACTGCAGGGTAAAGGTCAAGTCACCATAGACCCAGAGGAGAGAGAAAGACCACTGGTGGTGATCAGTTTGGCTCAAGCTAGGGGTGAGGACGAAAAGATGAGACCTTCGCAGTAACCTCGGCCAGTATGGGAATTGTATCCACGGTGTTGACATCGCTCTATGACACAAACCAGCCATTCAGCCAACTGAGCTGACTGACCTCTGGCCCAAGAGAGGGAGTTCCAGAATTGTGATCCAGCCACATTGAAGGAACAGCAATGTAGGCCCGAGCCAGAATGGCTTCCATGTAAGTGGTTTGGAAGGAAACTTGTATGTGTTACCATTCTCCTTCAGACAGGTGGGACTAGGTTGGGTTGGGATAGCTGGTTTGCATGGACAAGTTGGACCAAAGAGTCTGTTTCTGTGCTTTACATCTCTATGAATCTATGAGTTTGCAAGGTGCTGTCTATGGAGCCTTGCAGCATCTCTTATAGATAGTACACACTGCTGTTATTGATTATCTGGGATTTATATATTTATGAACCAAAACCTGCAACTCATTCTAAAAGATGAAAGATTGAACAGCATTCTAGGTTTATTCAATATATCGTTTCAATTGCATGACACTGTAATCTTTTGCTGTAAATTCTGTGTCTTATGATCCTGCTCCACAGCTACCTGATGAAAGAGCAGCACTCCGAAAGCTAGTGCTTCCAAATAAACCTGTTGGATTATAACCTGGTGTCGTGTGCTTTTTAAGTTTGTCCACCCCAGTCCGACATCGTTCCTCCATATCATCATTATTTCTGGTGGAGGGAGTCGATGTTTGTGGGTGTGGTGCCAATCACTGCTTTGTCTTGGATGGTGTCAAGCTTCTTGAGTGTTGTTAGAGCTGCTCCCATCCAGGCAAGTGGGGAGTATTCCCTCACACTCCTGACTTGTGCCTTGCAAATGGTGGACATGCCTTTTATTGGGTGCGGAAGGGGGTCAGGATGTATTGTTGCAATCTTGTTTTAAGATTCAAGATGAGTGGATTAGAGAAGATTAGATTAGATTACTTACAGCGCAGAAACAGGCCCTTCGGCCCAACAAGTCCACACCGACCCTCCGAAGAGCAGCCCACCCAGACCCATTCCTCTACATTTACCCCTTCACCTCACACTATGGGCAATTTCCCATGGCCAAAACACCCTAACCTGCACATCTTTGGACTGTGGGAGGAAACCAGAGCACCCAGAAGAAACCCACGCAGACACGGGGAGAATGTGCAAACTCCACACAGATAGTTGCCTGAGGGTGGGAATTGAACCCGGGTCTCTGGTGCTGTGAGGCAGCAGTGCTAACCACTGAGCCACTGTGTGAGGAAACTGTTTTTACACAGAGCGTGATGGTTGGTGGGTGCCTGGAATTCACTGCCTAAGAGATTATAAACTCTTTTTAAAAGTACCAGAAATAACTCCACAGAGGCCAGTACCCAGTCACCAAGGCACCCTTTATTTACATGTGCATATTATCTGACACTGCTCCAGCTCCCTCAGAGCCAGCTCTCAGAGTGAACAGAACCCCTGACACTCATGCTATTTTTTTTATTTTTGAGACTCCTGTTTAATTTTTTTTACCCCCACACTACCACCTAACTGCAATAGCGCTTATTTTCTCCCCCAGCACCCCTGTGTGTGTGTGCAGGTGTGAGACACCGTGAAAGACACAAGGTACATGAATCTTTATTCAATTCCCACCACCAGGAAGAAAGGAAACACCCGAGTGGCCAGTAACAAGCCCCGCCCTTCACATCAAAGGGCAATGCTGTGTGATCAAACAGTGAAGGGGAGGGCAGGGATTAAATCAAAATAGAGTTGGAGGTCTTCACAAAATAGAGCTTCACAGGAGGCTCCCAAGCACTGAGGATGTCACCTAGACAGGGGACGAAACGTCTGCAACACAAGTTCCCAGCTCGGCGAACAGAACCACAACAGAGTTGGAGGGGGAAATAATGCACTCCACTCCCTGTGGTGCCCACCTCTCCCTGAACAACTCCAGGGTACACTCATGCTATTTTTTTTAAATTTCTCTTTGTCTTTATTATGAAGAAATGTTCCATAAGTTTGTCATAGAGGACGACAGCACAGAAAGAGACCGTTCAACCCATCAAGTCTGCTCCAGACTGTAACAAGTACTGAACCATTCTAACCCCAATTTCCAGTACATGGCCCATAACCTTGCATTATAAATAGCACAGCAAGTGCACATCTAAATATTTCTTAAACATTTTGAGGATTTCTGCCACACTCATGCTAATATCTGTCAGCCAGGGCTCCCTGATTGGTCCAGATCAACAGCCCCAATCTGTGAACTCATATTCTATGAGGTCTACCTGCCTGACCTCGTTACAATCACTACAGTACCTGCTCTTGTATTTATATAGTGAGACCAGTTTTGTGTCAATGGTTAGCCCCCTCCAAGATGTTGATGGGGATGACAGAGGTAGAATGGGGAATCAGACACAGAATTACAAAGTAAGGAATGGAAGAGGGGATCAACACTGGTGCAACAGGGAATATAGGAATGAGATAAGAATGGAGTAATGGAAGAGTACAAAAGGGAATGAAAGAGGAGCTAGGAGGGACATAGCAACAAATCAACAGCACTGTGGCTCAGTGGTTAGCACTGCTACCTCACAGCACCAGGGTCCCCGGTTCAATTCCAGCCTTGGGCGACTGTTTGCACATTCTCCCAGTGTCTGCGTGGGTTTCCTCCGGGTGCTCCGGTTTCCTCCCACAGTCCAAAGATGTGCAGGTCAGGTGAATTGGACATGCTAAATTGCCCATAGTGTTAGGTGCATTAGTCAGAGGGAAATGGGTCTGGGTGGGTTGCTCTTCAGAGGGTCGGTGTGGACTGGTTGGGCCAAATGGCCTGTTTCCACGCTGTAGGGGAATCTAATCTAAAGAATAAGGGAGAAGGAATAGAGTATGGGAAGGGAGTAGGTGGGGAAAACCGGGAAGAGAAGAGAGAAAAGGAAAAGGGGGTGGAGATGTGGGAATGGGGGTGGCATGGAAACAGGAAGTAGCAAATCAAAATATGGAGATTTTATGTTGGAACAAGAACTAGGGGGCATAACTTCAAAGTAAGGGGAAGCAGATTTGGGACTGAGTTGAGGAGGAACTTCATCTCCTTGTGGGTTGTGAATCTGTGGAATTCCCTGCCCACTCAAGCAGTTGAAGCCACCTTGTTGAATGTTTTTAAGAAAGATAGATTTTTGAGCAGTTAAGGAAGTAAGAGTTATAGTGAGCAATAGACAATAGACAATAGACAATAGATGCAGGAGTAGGCCATTCTGCCCTTCGAGCCTGCACCGCCATTCAATATGATCATGGCTGATCATTCCTAATCAGTATCCTGTTCCAGCCTTATCTCCATACCCCTTGACTCCACTATCTTTAAGAGCTCTATCCAATTCTTTCTTAAAAGAATCCAGAGACTGGGCCTCCACTGCCCTCTGGGGCAGAGCATTCCACACAGCCACCACTCTCTGGGTGAAGTAGTTTCTCCTCATCTCTGTCCTAAATGGTCTACCCCGTATTTTTAAGTTGTGTCCTCTGGTTCGGCACTCCCCCATCAACGGAAATATGTTTCCTCCTGCCAGAGTGTCCAGTCCTTTCATAAGCCTATACGTTTCAATCAGAGCAAGCAGGTACGTGGAGCTGAGTCCACGAAAAAGATCAGCCATGATCTTATTGACTGGGGGAGCAGGCTTGACAGGCCAAATTGTCTACTCCTGCTCCCAGTTCTTATGTTCCAACAAAGCAGGAAGTCTGAGCTTGGGGTAACCAATCAGACATGAGGACTGGGGCACCCGGCTAAATTGAAAGAGTGAGTGAAACACACAAAAGAGAACAAACAAAAAAAGAACATTTGAACGGAAATATGGCCGCTAGTTGCAGTTTACTGTAAATTCTACTTGTTTACACTGTGTGGGATGTTGACATAACTAAGTGGAATAATTTGGATTAAATATGTGATTATTTTTAGAGGATGATTAATTATGAATGACATGGGCAGCAGATGATAAAGAAACAAAAACAGAAGTTGCTGGGAAAACCCAGCAGGTCTGGCAGTATCTGTGAGGAGGCTGAGGGGTGACCTTACAGAAGTTTACAAAATTATGAGGGGCATGGATAGGGTAAATAGACAAAGTCTTTTGCCTGGGGTCAGGGAATGCAGAACTAGAGGGCATAGGTTTAGGGTGAGAGGGGAAAGATATAAAAGCAACCTAAGGGGCAACTTTTTCACACAGAGGGTGGTAAGTGAATGGAATGAGCTGCCAGAGGAAGTGGTGGAGGCTGGTACAATTGCAACATTTAAGAGGCATTTGGATGGGTATATGAATAGGAAGGGTTTGGAGGGATATGGGCCGGGTGCTGGCAGGTGGGACTAGATTGGGTTGGGATATCTGGTCGGCGTGGACATCTCTATGACTCTAAGTGAAGATACCAGTGTTGGACTGAGATGGACAAAGTTAGAAGTCCTGATGAAGGAGCAGAGTTTCAAAAGCTTGTGATTTCAAATAAATTTGTCAGACTGTAACCTAGTGTTGTGTGACCCTCTGAGTCTGTAACAGAGCCAATGGTTTAGATTCAGTGACCCTTCTTTGGAACTGTAGTTTTTCCAGCAATTTCTGTTTTTGTTTCTGATTTCCAGCATCCGCAGTGAGTTTTGAGTTTTGTTTTGTTTTGTTTTCAGGATAAAAGCAGCTCAGGGAGGTAGCTGAAGGTTAATGTTTGAAGGTCGGAGCTATAAAATCAGTTTTATTGAGTTTCACATCACCTCTCATCCTGTGTTCAATTCCATACAAAATTTATCCTTGATCCCACAATATTTTAGCCTTGCTCAACCTTATGATTGAAGAGATTTATCTTTAATAAAACTTAAACTTTTATTTCTCCCTGTCTTTATAAACTTTGTATGTACTTTTTAAATAACAATTTGGACTTTTTTTTGCAGTTGAAATTGGAGCTGGATTTGATGTTCTGAACTTTTCCCTCTCGCCACTTTGTGTTGAATATTCCAAACTTTGGCCTTAATTTCCCCCCTCCCCTCCGCCTCTTTGTAACCATGTGAGCCCAGCCTCCCTCCTACTTCCGCTTGTCTTGCAAATCAGGAGTCCAACATCGGACCCTCGACCCATCCTGGTGTCAGTAACTGAAAATAAATGTTGGGAATCTGATTCTGGATTAACACAACAGCCTCGGGAAGATCCGTTCAGAATTGCCAAGCGCTTCAGCCTGGAACATACAAGTAAGCCAGCAATTTGTTTTTAACAACAGCAATTGCACACATTTAACATAATCTTTCCCAGATTTGGGGGAGCTGAGTGATGGGGTTCCGTATCAGGGAGGTAATGGGTGTACAGGCAGGATTAGTAAAGGACGGGGGTGGAGATGGTATTTAATCTGTAAACTCTGCCCTAGTTCAAAGCCTGTTGCTGGGTTTGGTTTGGGGGGGAATCTCTAAACAAAAGTTCAAGCCTAACTTGATTGTTTCAGTAAATTGTACAGACGGGCAGGGACTGTGACGGATTTCTGCTGTTTTTCATTTTTTTATTTCGAGGCAGGGAAAGATATAGAGAGAGGGAGAGGCTGTTTTGTTCAGTCCCACAGTCCAGGGCTGTGATGATTTAACGAACACAGATTACTTCCCCAGCCTCATCCTCCTGCAAGGAACTTTTCAGTCAGATTCAGGGGTTCGGTAGGGAGAGGGGCAGCCACGAATTCGGGGGTGGAGGGGGATTTCTAAAAATGACAAAAACAAAATCCTGCCACTAACATTCCATCGCGGAAGACCACGTCTATTTTGGTGGAGTTTGTTTTTCAGAAAACTTCACATCGCCGCTCAGCCTCGGACCGAGGAACTGTCCCTTTCACCTACAATGTCGGAGGCGCGGGCAGGCAGTTTGAGCACAGCAAGATCCCATTGGCGCAGCAATGCCATCAGTCACATGCTACCAGATTGTTTATCTGTGATGGAGATTGGAGGATGACTCTTTGTGAAGATGTATCCCTTCGAAATGACCATAGGCTTATTTTAGTTTTACATCCACTTGAAGGACTACTGTAGCTACTGATGATGCAGTTGAAGGATGAGGGGCTTTAGTTGTGGGGAAAGAGGAGGGAGGAGATTGTGCCTCTTGGAGTTGGTTAAAGAGTAAGTTTTTTTTCAGAATTATTGAATGCCTACAGTGTAAAAACATTTGGCCCAACTCCGATCCTCCGAACAGTCTCCCACCCAGATTCCCCATCCCTATTTCCATGACTAACTACTTAATCTTACACATCCCTGAACACTATGGGGCAATGTAGCATGGCCAAGTCATCAAACCTGCACATCTTTGGATTGCGGGAGGTGACATTGGAGGAGGTCACCATACACAAGAAGCTAAAAGGTTGTGGTTGATCCGTGAACTCTCCTTATAGAACAAGGAGGTTATATTTTAACTGTATAAAATTTTGGTTATCCCACAGCTGCAACAGTATGTGCAGTTCTGGAATCCACAAGGGGTGTGTTAACACTGGAGAGGGTGCAGAGGAGATTTGCCAGGATGTTGCCTGGGCTGGAGAGTTTGTGATGATGCGAGATTGGACAGACTGGGGATTTTTTGGAATCATGGAATCCCTACAGTGCAGAAGCAGTCTACTCAGTCTGCATCGACCCACCGAAGAGCATCTCCTAACCCAGACTCACCCCCACCCTATCCCTGTAAACCTTCATTTCCCAAGGCCAATCCACGTAATTGCACATCCTTGGACACCACAGGCAATTTAGCATGGGCAATCCACCCTGACGTGTACATCTTTGGACTGTGGGAGGAAACCGGAGCACCCGGAGGAAACCCACGTGGATGCAGAAGGTGCAAACTGCACACAGAAGTCGCCTGAGGGTGGTATTGAACCCAGGTTCCTGGCACTGTGAGGCAACAGTGCTAACCACTCAGGAGGCAGAGGAAGCTGAGAAGGAGACATGACTGCGATGTGTAAAATGAGGGGTATGGATACAGTAGACAGGAAGGAACTGTCCCCCTTGGTGAGGGGATCAATAACCAACGGGCATAGATTTAAAGGACGGGGCAGGGGGGTTAAAAGGGATGTGAGGAAAACATTTTCTCACCCAGAGGGTGGTGGGTATCTGAACTCACTGCCTGTAAGCGTGGGAGAGGCAGAAACCCTCAACATTGAAGAAATATTTAGATGTGCATTTGCAATAACCAGGCATACAAGGCAATGGGCCAAGTGCTGGATAATGGGATTGGAATAGTTAGGTGGTGGTTTTTGACCAGTACAGATGAGATGGGCTAAAGGGTCTTTTTCTGTGTTGTAGACATCTATCACTCTATAACCCCTTGTGTCCTGTATCATAAGTCTATAAGGTCATGAAGGCTAGCGATGTTTGAGAAGATTTGTAGCTGAGGTTGATAAGTATGTAAGTTAGCTCACTGAGCTGGAAGGTTTGTTTTCAGACGTTTCGTCACCATGACTAGGTAACATCATCAGTGAGAGTCCTGGTGAGAGTACTCTCACTGATGATGTTACCTAGTCATGGTGATGAAACGTCTGAAAACAAACCTTCCAGCTCAGTGAGCTAACTACAGGGCTGGGAGAGCCTTCATGGTTTTTATTTATTAACCAATATGCACTTTTTAATAAAGTTGTATTATTGTAGTTATGTGTTAGTTGCAAGTTTGTTATTTGTTTGGATTGCAGACATAGACACATGAACGGAATGGGACTAGATTGGGTTCAGGTATCTAGTCAGTATGGATGAGTTGGTCCAAAGGGTGTGTCTCCATGCTGTACAGCTATATGATTGTAACAGAGGGGGTGCACAGAGGGATAGAAGCCAAGAGTGGGCAATAGTAATGGGTCTAAATAAGGAATAGGAACTAGCGCAGGCTTGGTGGGCTGAAGGGCCTGTTCCCATGCTGTATTTTATTGGATATATGAAAAGAACATCCATGAACACCAACTAGCCACTAAACGCCATGACCAGCTGTCCCTACTGGCCACACACACAGATGACAAGGACCACAAATTCGACTGGGGCAACACAACGATCATAGGACAAGCTAGACAGAGGACAGTCAGACAACTTCTAGAAGCATGGAATTCATCCATGGATGCCATCAACAAGCATATAGGCCTTGCCCCGATATACCAGCCATTACAACGAACAACCAGAAACAGCAGGAACCAAGCCAAATAAATTCTAGAAGACACAGTATAGCAGCGCTTCACAGGAGGATCCAGAGCCCTGAAGGTGTCACCGAGACAGGGGACGAAACATCTGCAAATCAACCTCCCAGCTCAGTGAACATACCCATAACCACAACAACGGGACAATCTTTCCACAAACCTTGAAAAGAGGCAGGATTGGAGTTTACAAGAATGCAAGGGATCTCCTTGAAATGTAAATAAAAATTCTAACAGGTCTAGACAGGGTAAACACAGGAAGGGTGTTCCTGATGACCAGGGAGTCTAGAATCAAAGGGTCATAGTCTAAGTCAGTAGGTGTGAGGCTGGAAAAACACAGCAGGTCACGCAGTATCCGAGGAGCAGGGAAGTCAACATTCCTGACAAAGGGTTTCAGCCCAAAACATTGACTCTCCTGCTCCTCGGATGCTGTCTGACCTGCTGTGCTTTTCCAGCTTTATACGTATTCACTCTGGTTTCCAGTATCTCCAGTCCCTACAGTCTCCAGGTCACAGTCTAAGGATACAGGGTAGACCAGTGGGACTGAGGTGAGGAGAAATGTCTTCACCCAGAGAGCAGGGAGCCTGGGGAATTCTCTGCCACAGAAACAGCCAAAGTGTTGAATGTTTTCAAGAAGGAGTTAGATATAGCTCTTAGGGCTAAAGGGATCAAAGGAGAGCGGAGGAGATGGGTGCGGAAAAAGCAGGAATAGGGATGATCAACTTTGGTCCTATAGAATGGTGGGGCGGGCTGAATGGCCTCTTCCTGCTGTTGTTTTCTATGTTTGTCCTTCAATCTGGTCCCAATTTCAGAAGGTGCTATCCAAAGGAGCTTTGGTGAATTGCTGCAGTGCATCTTGTAGATGGTACACACTGCTGCGACTGAGCATCGGGGGGGTGGGGGGAGTGGATGTGGTGCCAGTCAGGCAGGCTGCTTTGTCCTGGATCGTGTCAAACTGGGAGTCGGAGTCATAGTCACAGAGATGTACAGCTCGGAAACAGACCATTCAGTCCAATTCATCCATGAAGGCCAGATATCCTAAATTAATCTAGTCCCATTTGCCAGCATTTGGCCCATATCCCTCCAAACCCTTCCTATTTATATACCCATCCAGATGCCTTTTAAATGTTACAATTGTACCAGCCTGCACCACTTCCTCTGGCAGCTCTTTCCATACATCTTGTGAAAATGTTGCCCCTTAGGTCCCTTTTTACATCTTTCCCCTTTCATCCTAAATTTATGCCCTCTAGTTTTAGACTCCCCCACTCCAGGGAAAATACCTTGTCTATTTACCCTATTCATGCCCCTCATGATTTTGTAAACCTCTATAAGGTCACCCCTCAGCTTCAGACTCTCCTGGGAAAACAGCCCCAGCCCATTCAGCCTCTCCCTGTAGCTCAGGTGTTGAAGGGCCAAATGGCCGACCCCGTTCCTATTTCCCACATTACATTTTTGTCACTCCCTACTCGGTAACTGGGTATCAGCACCTGTACCCTAAAAATAATGCTGACGGGTCTGGATGGGGTGGATGTGGAGAATCTGTCATCATTTCAAAATAAGTGGTTTCCCATTTAATAAAGAGATTTAAATATTCTTCTCTCAGAAGATCATGTGTCTTTAGAATGCTTTCTCACAGTGGTGGGGACGCTGTGTTTTTGAGTATTTTTGACGCTGAGGTAGATTAAGTGGGCGAAAATATATCAGAGATAAGTGGGAATGAGCTGTGATCTTAATGGACAGCACAGCTTGAGGGGCAGAGTGGCCTACTTCAACTCCCAATGAGCACACAGCAGGGTATGGACTGCACTGAATGACTAAGGTGTTCCCTTTAATAGTACGAAGGTCAATTGCACTCTTTTCTCACCCCTGGACTTGGTCTTGGGGAGTAAATATTGGAGAATATCCAAGGAGACTGTACTCCAAAAGTAGCCAGTGCCTTCAGAATGTATGTAGCAGCGGAAAAGGAGGGAGTAACCTGTGAATTCCCTTTTGGCACAGGACACTCTTACGCAGTTTGGACATGAATAAACAGATGAAGTGAGACTAGCAGTAAAATAAAAGGCAGACTACGCATTGCAGCTCCATAACATGTGTCATGTCCAGCTCTCTCCCTTTCTCTCTCCATGCGATGCAGAGAGGCGCTGGACCAGGGGTCACGAGGCAACAATGCAGGCTGGCTGTTCTGCCACAGAAGGCTTCACTGGGGGATGGTGGTGGAAAAATCCACCTTTATTGACACTTGTTCGAGGAGAGTTCACTGGGTCCTCTATTAAGCTTTGTTCTGTCCTCAGACTCTGGCTGCTTTAACAGGAACAGCACCGTCACAGCTCTGATTGGAACCTCCTGGTTTCGATGAACTAACACAGCGATGGTGTGCATTTGTGTAGCACCCACCACGTAATTGAATATTCCAAGACAATATAACAGGGGGTATAGATAGGGTGAATGGTAAATGTCTTTTTCTTAGGATGGGGGAGGATTGGATTTCAAGAATAGGGGGCACATTTTTAAAGTAAGGAGAGAGATTTTAAAAAGATGAAGGACAATTTTGTTTTACATAGAGGTTGGTTCACCTGTGGAATGGGCTTCCTGGGGAAGTGGTGGATGCAGATACAGTTACAACATTTAAAAGACATTTGGATAAGTACATGAATAGGAAAGGTTTGGAGGGATATGGGCCAAGCGGGACTAGTTTAGTTGGGGATTATGTTCACGTGGACTGGTTGGACCCAAGGGGCTGTTTCTGAGCAGTGAGACTCTGTGATTTCCGACAACGGTTGCCAAAGAAAGTTTGACGCTGAGTCACAGAAGGAAATATTAGGAGAGAGGACCAAAAGCTTGGCCAAGGAAGATGAGGGGGAGTGGGAGGGTGGGTAAGATGGGTGTAGAGAGCCGTGGGTGAGAGAATTCTATAGTGCCATGCACCCAGCGTCGCAATTATCCATTACGCTGCTAATAATTGTACCATCTCCTTTGAATGTCTGCTCACTACTTAATTTACTGAAACTGGAAATACCTCTTCTGCTGACAAGTGGGTGGATCTGGGTGGGTTGCTCTTCGGAGGGTCAGTGTGGACTCGATGGGCCAAATGGCCTGCTTCAACACTGTAGGGATTCTATGGTTGCTGATTCCTCTGCCGATGTTCTAATGGGTCAGAGTGTTGGGAGTTCTGTGTTTAGTCAGAAAAATAACGCTCCCACTGATGGTGAAGCCCATTGCAATGGGTCAGGAGGAAACTCTCCTTTCTCTACAGAATCATAAAAAGTTTGCTTTCTTTGCTAATGAGAGATTTCCCCAGGCATGGCGCGTTTATGTACTGATCCACACAGGTTAACATCTCAGTGAGCACAATGGAATTAATGTACATTTCAGCACATAGTCAGTGGAGGGTATTATTTCAGGGACAGTTTTAGTTTCCCTCACTGGATGTGGACATCACAGGCTAGGCCAGCATTTAAGACCATAAGACATAGGAGTGGAAGTAAGGCCATTTGGCCCATCGAGTTCACTCCGCCATTCAATCATGGCTGATGGGCATTTCAACTCCACTTACCCGCGCTCTCCCCGTAGCCCTTAATTCCTTGTGACATCAGGAATTTATCAATCTCTGCCTATCCCTATTGCCCATTGTTGCCCATCAATCTCTGCCCATCCCTAATTGCCCAGAGGGTAGTTAAGAATAAACCACGTTGCTACGGGTCTGGAGTCAGGCCATACCTGGTGAGGATGGCAGCTTCCTTCCCTGAAGAGCATTAATGAACCAGATGGGTTTTTCCAACAATTGACAAAGGATTCATGATCATCATCAGACTCTTAATCCCAGATTTTTATTGAATTCAAATTCCACCATCTTCCATTTAAGAATGGAGGGGCTCGGGGGAGGAAGGGAGAGGCTTGGGAGGGTGGGGGGATTGGAGGGGCTGGGGGTGGAATGGTGGGGAGCTGGGGGTAATGGAGGGCCTTGGTGGGGGGGGGGGAATGGAAGAGCTAAGGGAGTGGGAGTGGTGGGGCTCAGGGCGGAGGGAATGGAGGGGGTCGGGGGGAATGGTGGAGCGGTGGAAGGGAATGGTTGGGTGCCAGGGGGAATGGAGGGGCTGGGGAGGAGCATGGTGGGGCACGAGGGAGGGGATATGGAGGGGCTTGTGGGGGGAATGGAAGGACTGGGGATAAATGGGTCTCGGGGAGGGGGGGGGGGTTTGGAGCGGTGGAGGGAATAGAGCGGCACAAGGTGGGGTGGGGGAATGATGAGTGTTGGGGGGGTGTGGGGAGGGGAGCGGAGGAATGGAGGGGCCCTGGGGGGGAGGGGAGCGAATGGAAGTGCTTGTGGTGTGGGGGGGGTGGTGGGGAACAGAATGAAGGGGCTCATGGGAGGTGGGGAAATGGAGGGGCTGGGGTGGGAAAAAGGAGTTTTGGTGATGAGGTCAGGGACTGTTGGGCATGGAGGAGGGGGCTGGAGTGGGTGAAAGGTTTGGAAGTGAATGAAGGGTTTGGGGTGGAGGATGGGGTCAGGGATATTTGGACAAAGGGAGTGAGGGGCTATGTAGGGCAGGGGATAGGGTGCGGCTGGTGTTGAAGGAAGGTCCAGAGATGAGGTAAAAGATACCTGAAATTCTCTGGGAGATGTGAGCTGGGGTAATTGCTCATGTGTTTCAGTGTGATCCGTGCTGGGCTGTAGTGTGCACACACTCAGACAGGAACAGATCTGTTATTAAT